>NC_077231.1:71228458-71378167 GCF_027887165.1 Monodelphis domestica | reverse complement strand
TGACCTCAGAGACTTCCTATCTGTGTGACCTTGGGTGAGTCACTTATCTTCAGTTGCCTAGCCCTTACTGTTCTTCTGCCATGGCACCAGTATTTTGTATCAATTCTAAGACAGAAGCCAAAGTTAAAATAAATAAATACATTGCCCCACTTTCTGCTTCTCCGTCTTCTTACACCTTACACCTCCCTCCTGTCCTCAACATACTCTTCAGTCCAGTGACACTGGCCTCATTGTTGTTCCACAAGCAAGATGCTTCATGTCTCAACTCTGGGAACATTTATTGGCTGTTCTCCATTCCTGGAATGTTCTCTCTTCTCATTTCTGCCTACTGGCTTCCTTTTAGTTCTAGCTAAAGTCCCATATTCTACAGGAAACTTTTTCATTTCCCCTTAATTCTTGTGCCTTCCCTCTGTTGAGTATTTTCTGTTTAGCATGTATCCAGCTTGTTTGTACATACTTGTTTGCTATCATCTCTCTGTTTAGATTGTGAACTCCTGGAGAGAAAGAACTATATTTTGCTTTTCTTTGTAAACCTAATTATTTATCCCCTTGTAAGTGATTAATAAAGGTTAGTTGACTGAGTGACTGGTCAGAAAGTCTGTTCCCTCTTCCTAGGAATACTTAAGTAGAGGCTAGGTAAACATTTGTCAAGGATGTTGCAGAGGGAACTTGGTGGTATAGTGGATCGAAGACTAGATTTAGAGACAAGAAGATGACTTTGGATCCTAACTGATATACTTACTGGCTTTAGTGTAACACAAAGAAAGTCATTTCCTTTCCAAGCTTCATCTTCTTCATCTGTAAAATGGGCATAATAAAATAGTAGCTTATAACTGTTACTTGCCTTATAGGGGGGATATAAGGACCAAGTGATATAATGTACAAAAAAATGCTTTACAACTCTTAAAGAGCTATAAAAATGTGAATTATCATCATAATTTGTGCATATGGTAGGTTAGGTCAAAACATTTCTTAGAGGACTGCTAACTCTGTTATCTTTCATGTATGGAAATATGATCTTGACTTATAATTAGAAGGTCATGTGTTCAAATATGGCCTCAGAAACTTTTTAGCTATGTGACCTTGGGCAAGTCACTAATTCTGTTTGCCTGGCCCTTGTTCTTCTGTCTTAAAGTTGTTGCTAAGAGAGAAAGTAAGGGTTAAAAAAAAAGAACATCCTGTATTTAGAATTATTTTTCTTTCAATAATAATGCAACCCACAGCCTTGATACCAATGGCCCTATATTCTAGAAGGTCCAATTGACTGCCCATCAACATATGTTAATTTCATATCTATATAAATAATGGTTCCATGAGCCATTTTATCTAGACCTCCATACTATAACAACTAGTTTGGTCCTCCAAAAGTCAAATTATCAGCAGAGATTGATGATTGTTCGTCATCCCATACACTGCTGGGTTGGCAAGAGAGGACAGAGGACTAGACCTGGGATTTCATTGTCTTAGGGAGCTCCATGATAAGGAAATTCTATCCACAAATGCAAGCTAGCGCCTGCTCTGCAAATGATCATCTTAGAGTATTTTCTAGATCACTTTGCTTAGGGTCTCACAGCCAATATACATAAGAGATAGATAGTGATCCCAAATTTTCCTAGCTCAGAGGTCAGTTCTCTAGCCATTATATCACACTGAATTTCCCCCCTGACTGTACACCATCCTAATTGGCTTGACTAAGAGTTTAAGATTGAAAAAACTTACTAAGATTTGTTTAGTTTTTATTGACATAATGAAAATTACTTTTTAGATATTTGTTCTAGTTCATATGGATTTAATTAAAACCTAGAAATTAAAAATATGAAAGAGTATGGCATAGCCTTGGAGTCGGGAAGATCTGAATTCAAATCCATCCTCTGAAACACATTAACTCTGTGGACTTTGGCAAAACTCCAAGAGTATGAATTACAGATAAGTTACTAATCTACATCAGTGAAGGGCATATTCACACTGGGAATTCCCATCCCAATGAAATCATAGGTCTGGACTAAAAAAAAAGAAAAGAAAGAAAGACAGAAGCTCAGCTTCAGTGCTTAATAAATGTATTACAAGATAGGTACTATTTTGAACAATGTGAAAAAAAAAAGATGATTGATATAAATCATTATATAATCATACCAAAGTGTTCCTTTGTTTAGAAATGACATAACAGCATTTTAAAATTAAAATGAAGTTCAAATCGGAGACACTTGAAAATATAACTGAGTGGGTTATACTTTTCTTCCTTTTGAAAGCAAGGCCATAAATTGAGTTCTGGTTAATGAATTATGCAGGAGACAGGGCACATATTATTAACTGTTTAAGTAATTTTTTAGTATTATCATTCCACTCCTACATTGAACACTTTTCCTGGTATGGATAATATACACTGTCTAAATAGGTTCCAAAACATCTTCCTGTTCATCTTGAATATAAATGAAAGGTCTTTGTTTCTTTTTAGGGATAGCTTAAGAATGGATGAATCTATGCCAAATTTGGGTAATGTTTCAAACCCATCATTAATCAACCCCCTATATTTTCTCCTTATGGTTTGTCCCTTCTCTTTGACCTGTGCATGGCTCTTTTCATTTTCTATCTTTTCTCTACCTTTCTGGAATTGAGTATTGCATCTACAATGAAAGAAACCCTGTTGGCTTTGGCTGAGAATTTATCTTAGGCTACCAAGAATTCAAAAAAAGTCTATGTCTCAAGATATCAGATTTCTACCAAATGATGAACTCTGACTGCTGAATCATTCACTAGTTATGGTGGCAAGTGAGAGTGGAGGGTCATTACCCCTTTGTCATTCAGCCATTTTCAGTCATGTCTGACTCTTCATGACCTTGTTCGAGGTTTTCTTGGCAAAGATACTGGAGTGGTTTGCCATTTTCCCCTCCAGCTCATTTTACAGATGGGAAAAATGAGACAAATAGGTTAAATGACTTGCCCAGGATCATACAACTAGTGTCTGAGATCATATTTGAACCCAAGAAGATGAGTTTTCCTGACTTTAGGCCCAGCACTTTATCCCCTGTAACACTATACACCTTAATAAGATAAGTGACAGGTTAAGATCATCTCCAATTTATCCTTCTCCAAGATAAGTAATGAAATAATAATAGAACCTTCCTATTCTCTAAGTTCAAATCAACTGGATCAGAATAAACTATTCTCCAGAGTATTCTTTTAATACTCTACATTTAAACTTATCTGGAATTTCAATTGCCTACTATTTTTTTGTCCTTTCCAACCTGGAGTGTATTTCTTTGTAGAAAAAATGAATTACCTAAAAGCCAAATACTGTCGCCTTCTCTGAGTTGTCTATTATCATGTTTCCTTCTACCTTGAGCACTTCTCACTTTTTCTCCTTTTTTTCTCCTTTTTCTTCTTTTTAAGCATCTTTTAAAAACTGAATTTAGCATTCATTGCCAATCACAGCTGATTCTGATCTTTAGTATTTCAGAAACTATTCTAATGGAATTGGGCAATATTTTGGTAGCCATTCTAAGTTATATGCTCTTATTTCTATCTTCTATTCATGTCTAGGATTGGAGTTCTCCAGTTGGTTCCTTGTGTATTCACAATAGTCTCTTTTATCCTTTTCTTTCTTTCTTTTAAAAAATTTGTTTTTTTTTTACATTAAAATAACCTGTTAACTCCTTTCCTTTTCTTCCTCTATTAGAGAAGGCATCATTTGGCAAATATATATATATGTATATATATATATATATATGTAAATATAAAACTGTCTCACTAGTTTTATGTATCAGTTCTTACTCAGGAGGTGGATATACACAAGTAATACTTCAAACAATATTTCTTTTGCTATATATAAATGTTCTCTTGATTCTGATCTTTTAATTCATAAATTCTTTCTATTTATTGATTGGTTTTTAGAATTTTATTTAATTATTTAATTTTGAGTATTTTTCCATGGTTACAAGATTCATTTTCTTTCCCTCCCCTCCTCCCAACCCCATCTCATAGCCAATGCTCAATTCCACTGGGTTTTACTTGTGTCATTGATCAAGACCCATTTCCATATTATTGATAATTGCACTAGGATGATCGTTTAGAGTCTACATCCCTGATCATATCCCTATCGAACCATATGATTGAACAGTTGTTTTTCTTCTGTGTTTCTACTCCCACAGTTCTTTCTCTGAATGTGAATAGCATTCTTTCTCATAAGTCCCTCAGAATTGTTCTGGATCATTGCATTGCTGCTAGTAGAGAAGTCCATTCATTCGATTTTGCCACAATGTATCCATCTTTGTGTATAAAGTTCTCCTGGTTCTGTTCCTTTCACTCTGCATCAATTCCTGGAGGTCTTTCCAGTTCCCATGGAATT
The DNA here is from genome assembly GCF_027887165.1 of Monodelphis domestica. Lineage (NCBI taxonomy): Eukaryota > Metazoa > Chordata > Mammalia > Didelphimorphia > Didelphidae > Monodelphis > Monodelphis domestica. The sequence continues at coordinate 71,373,822 of NC_077231.1, read as the reverse complement.
CCTCTAGTTCATTATTCCTTTGAGCACAATAGTATTCCATCACCAACATATACAACAATTTGTTCAGCCATTCCCCAATTGAAGGGCATCCCCTCATTTTCCATTTTTTTTTGCCACCAAAGAGTGCAGCTATGAATATTCTTGTACATGTCTTTTTCCTTATTATTTCTTTGGGGTACAGACCCAGCAGTGCTATGGCTGGATCGAAGGGCAGACAGTTTTTAGGGCCCTTTGGGTTAATTCATAATTTCATGTGATCCTTTCCATTTTTTCCAATATGAACCTATTTAAAACTTCTTATGGCATAGTAGTATTCTATTACAATGATATCTTTCTTTTTAAAAATTGTTTCTATTGCATCTTAGGAATTTCATTCTTGAAAGTTTCTATTTCTTGTAGATTGACTTACCTTAGATTTTTACAATTGATATCCCACCTATCCTTTCTCTGAACACTATAAAACACATTCTTCCAATATCTATGGTGCATATAAATCTATAGCCAAGTTTTCCTCTCCATTTCTCTCACATATTTTAGGATGAAGCCGTTACTCCCTGACCAAGTTTCCCATTGGTTCTGTTTCATTTCTCGCTCCAAAGCATCTCTCATATGTGTCTTCTTACCACTCACAAAGTCAGCACCCTTGTTCATACCCTCATTGCATCTTTTCTAGACAATTGAAATGACGTTCTAACTGGTCTCTCTACCACAATTCTTTTTCCATTCCAATTCATCCTCCCCCCAGCTACCAAGGAGATTTCCCTAAATAATAGCTCTGACTATGTTACCTACTTATTTGACAAACTCTAATGGGTTCTAGTGTTTTTGGAATTAGTTACAAATGCTTTGGGCATTTAAAACTCTTCACAGTTCAGCCCTTCCTCTCTTGCCTGTCTTCTTTTTTTTTTCTTTTGAGTTTCCATTTATATATATTTATATACATATATAGCACATAATATATAATGTAGCAATAATATAATATATATGGTTGGTTATAAATGTTTAATAAATTCTTGTAAATACACTTATCCAAGAGAAACAAATTGCATGTTACTCACTTCTCTGCTCTTTAAGGACAAGCCATACTGTTCTCAAACACTCTTTCCCCTGTCTCAGTGCTTGATTGATCGCTCTGCCTGGAATCTTCTTCCTCTTCATCTTTAATTCTTAAAGTCCCTGGCTTCCTTCATGAGTCTTTACTGATCAGTTGTTTTAGTCATGCCCAACATTTTATGACTCCATTTGGGATTTTCCTGGCAAAGATACTGAAGTGGTTTACTATTTCTTTTTCCAGCTCATTTTGCAGATGAGAAAATGGAGGCCAACAGGATTAAATGACTTACTCAGGGTCACACAGTTGGGAAATGTCTGAAGCCAGGTTTGAACTTAGGTCTAACTGACACCAGGCACAGTGCTCTATCAACTGTACCACCTACCTGTGCCTTCATGAAACCCAATTCAAATGTCTCTGCAAAGGGTCTTTTGGGGGGTTCCCTATACATTCATAAAGATGCTAGTACCTTTCCTTTTTCTTCTATCTTCTATCAACCCACTTATGTACATATTATCTGTAAACACCTTGAAAATAGGACTGTGTTTGCTTTCTTTTTTTCCTTCACTACCTAGAATTACATATGCATGTGTTTCAGAAGAAAGAATTTTGTACTTGAAGTCTGGAAGACCAGATACTTAGTAATTGTATGACCCTGAACAAATCATTTAGCCACTTTCTACCTCAGTTTTCTTATCTGTAAAAATGTAATAATAGCACCTATATCAAAGAGTTGTGAGAAAGCAAATGAGATAATACTGTAGGATCCCCATATCTCTAGGGGATACATTCCAAAGGAATACATTCCAGGACCTACTGTGGATGGCTGAAACTGTGGATATAGTTGAACATCTGCTGACCCCATCTATATGTGTGTTCTTTCTGGTACTTATTCCATCCCCTGCTTGGCACTCTGTGGCCTCCCACCTGCACCCATTTTAATTAAAACAAAACACCTTTAAAAAAAAGTTCAAGTGGAAGCAGAAGAAACCAACTTAGGGGTAGACTGCTGGTACTTCCTGGCTGAAACTCCAGCACTTGGGGTTCATCATAGATAATTGAAACCATGGATAAGGGATCCCTCCTGTATTTGTAAAGTACTTATCAATGTCTGGCACATAGTGTAAGAGTTAAATTAATGTCCAATAATTCAAGTATTTTTAAAAATAAAGTTTATTACCTGACAAAATAGAACCATGTGCCCAAGTTAATCTACCCACTCAAAGGACCCACTCCACCAAAGCTGCCAACAAGAAGGAAAGAGAGAACCAAGGCAGATAAAAGGAGAATTTATATCTTGCATACATCAGTACATAATTATAGGAAGAAAGTGGGGTGCCGGATAATAATGTAGTTCAAGGGTTCAAGATTTCTAATTACTCATATACCCCTGTGATCATTTGGGAGACCAGTCTCCCGAAGAGATCATTTTAAACATAATCAACTTATAACCAAAGATTTTTAACTAAAGCTATATACTTTATTGCAGTTTCTAAAGGGAAATTACAAAAATTTGGGATAAAGGGAAATGAAAGAGAAAAAGAACAAAACCAATGATTTCTACATTGACAAAAAGCCAATTTGGGGGCAGTCCCCTTTGGCATAAGAATATTCATTCAAAATAAATAAATTGAACCACCTTCAATTCAATCCAAAGTTCATTCTGTATTTTCTTGAGTCAGTGTAGGTTTCTGCAGGCATCTTTCTTCAAACAGTTCATTTTCTGGATTCAAGGGGTTAACAAGCTTCTTTCCCTGAAATTTTTCTCAAACAAAATTTTAAATGGTGGATTTTATGAAAATGTATACTATATGTAAATATAGGTGCTATATTAATGTTTATTTCCTTCCCCATTATATCTGACACATAATAAATGATTAATATTTGATTTCTTGCTCCTATCATGAGTAAACTAATTCTATAAAAACATTAAGTGGCTTCCCCAGGGTCATAGAGCTTATAAAAGTTGGAGGTGAGAATAGAACCCCTGACCTTCTAATTCCCAGTCTCACATTCTATGTATTCTAAACCTAAGAATCCCAAATAAATCTAGTGATATCAAAGCCTCTGCTAGGGAGGCATAAAGTCTCCTAAAAGGTCTTTGGAGGGACATGATAGATATTGTGGTATATGTATAATGTATGGTCAACTGGCGCTTGATTTTATTTCCTATTCATTACACATGGAGGTTCATACTCTATGGAGGATTTAGGGGGAAACAGATAAGAATATCACAGAATGAGAAGGCCTGAAAAAGTTGAGATCTGTCTCTTTGGAAGGAGTTTCCATAAGGATGAAATCACAAATCCATTAAAACATCAGCTTCAGTCTATTTTTAGTGGCATTATTATTTTACTTTTCAAAATGTAAATGTGAGACTATGTCAAAAGGTCATCATTCTGATGAAGAAATGGATTCAGAAAATTAAGGCATTCCTCCCATCCCCGACACAAATTTTCACCCAATTTCAGAGTTTAATGTCAATCAAAGGAGTTTGGAAGTGAAAAATGCTATTAAAAACTTTCAGTCAAGAACTGAATATGTCCTTAATTACGAGCTGATTATTATAGACTTGTAATCCTAGTCTGAGTTGAAAAGATTTATTGGGGAGAAGTGTATTTAATTTTAGGCACTGACAACACACTTATTACATATCTATGTATGACCTACTGCCTGATATGAATGATCTGTCCATTTGGGTCATTTTCAATTCTAAAAATGGCAGAGAATTAAACCAGAATCTTCTCACATATGAAGCCTGTCCTATACTCTAGGAGTCAGTGATACTAGCCTCCTTATTATTCTTCTCACAAGAAACTCCATCTCCTCACTTTCTCTGTTTTCATTAGTGGTTCCCCCATGCCTAGAATGCTTTGCATTTTCTCCTCCTGGGTTCCTTCAAGTTTCAGCTAAAATTCTGCCTTCTGAAGGAAGAGGTAAAAAGCTTTCCTCTCCTTCTTCAGTGCTAACACCCTAACTCTAAGATTTTCTCCAATTTACCATGTATGCTATCTTGTATCTTGTATGTATCTCTTTAGTTAGAACTCCTTGAGGGACTGGTTTTAACTTTCTTGGTATTCCCAGTGGTTGGGGTGGAGTAAGCACTTAAACGCTTGTTTACTTGACTTGTTGGGTTGACCATGGCTAGACTACCATATTCATCCCTCCCCAGTACAGTTGGCAAGGCATAAACCTTGATCAGCTTTGAGTACTAGGCCAAATCTGATCCACACAAGATGGTCAAATCATGTTTCATGGAGAAAAGACATAACAAATAGTGAATTCTCGAGTCAAATCATTTACAGAGTCCATAACTAACCTCAGAATTGAACCTTAGCACATAAACATTTGTAAGCCCTCAAGAGGGTATGGCTATTACTATTTGAGAATATGACCAGAAGAAAATGTCACTCTGAAACTAACGCTCCTTTGAACCAATGGGAAATAAAACTAGCCAGCTGCACAAGTTACTAGCTCTAACAGATGACTTGTGAATGTGCTTCTGATAAGATTAGGGATACTGCTCATTTCTCAACTAGAGACATAGGGGGCCTCCTTAAGAAGGAAGGCATCACTTGAAAGTTTAACAAATGTAAGATAAACTGGAATACTTGCTCTTGAAACACATTTGTCAGGGAGGAAGTGTTGTACTGATAGGTTACCCTGACTGATAAGAGATATCAAAAAGGGAGAAGGGTTGGAATGTATTTGTCTGGGTTTATCTAGTTCTGTATTAGGAAGATCAAACACTGTCCTTAGAAGGTGATAATAATGAGAGAGAGAGAGAGAGAGAGAGAGAGAGAGAGAGAGAGAGAGAGAGAGAGAGAGAGAGAGAGAGAGAGAGAGAGAGACTGAGAGACTTCCTACCTGAATGACTCTGGGCAAGTCACTTAACCCCAACTGCATAGCCCTCATTTCTCTTCTGCCTTAAAGAACCAATAGATAAAACAGAAGGTAAGGAGAGAGAGGGGGAGAGAGACAAACAGACAGAGAGTCAGTGAGAGATGGAGAAAGATAGACAGACAGACAGACAGACAAAGAATGCAGTTATTTGGCTACTCAAAAGTTGAGCAACACAGGGTACAAGGTGGGACTTTGGAATTGGAAGGGTCCAATGGCTAGCTCTTTACTTGACATAGTTAGGGATTTTATTTCATCAGCCTGCTCAAGGATAATCAGTCTCTGAGGACATGATTCATGATAGCCAAACTCACAAGAGATTTACTATTAAAATATAGTGACAGTTTTATTAATGTACATTAAGAAATATATTTGCCAAAATAATGGGAATCTTTGTTGGCTGATCAACACTGTCTAATTTAAGATCAACTACACTCTTGGATGCCGTAACATGTTAGTCATAAGGAAGTCTTGAAATGATGAATGGTTTTGCTGACTAATATTGGTATGAAAAAAAGAAAGTTGGGCAGTAAAAATTTGTGAATAGAAAAACTTCAGGGCAATGAGGAAAGCTCTGTGCTTAAAATCAGTGAGCCTGACCTGGGTAAGCAGGGCTGTGTCATAGTCCTGTCCATTATTCACAGGGGGTCTGAATCTGAAGGAACCTCAGCAATTACTAAGTCCAAACTTATATTTAAATGAGAATCCCAAACATTTACCAGCAAAACCGATAGCTCTAATTCTTGGAAGAACTTCCTTACATTGAACCTAAATTTCCTTTCTTGAACCTTCTCTGAATTACTTCTACTTCAACCTATTGGGCCCAAGTCAAGTCCAATTCCTCTTTCAAATTGCCCTTCAAAAACTTGAAAACATGTTTATCTTACTAAATTGCCTATCTAGGCTAAATATTCCTTGTTCATTTAACATGTCCTCATTTACCAGATCTGGAGTCCCTTTACAGTCCTGGTTGCCCTCCCTTAGACACTTTCCAATATACTACTATCATCCTACATTGAGACTCTTGACCATCTTTTTGCCTTTCTCTGGACATTTTCCAATATGCCTTTGTCCTTCCTACATCATGGCCCTTCACCATCTTGGTTATCCTTTCTCTAGGCATGTTCCAGCATACCATTATCCTTCCTACATCATGGCCCCCTTGTTACCCTCCTCTAAACATTTTCCAATATGTCACTCTCTTTCCTACCTCATGGCCCATTACCATCTTAGTTGCCCTTCTCTGATCATTTTCCAATACATCATTGTCCTTCCTACAGTATGGTACCTAGAATAACTATAATAATCCATGTATTGAATGACCATGTTAGAGTCTCATCTCCTCCTCCCTAGACAACATATATATTTTTAATATAGCCCAAGATCACCGTTGCTTTTTCAGCTACTGTATGATGTTTTTGACTCATAGCAACCTTTGTTGTTGTTCAGTTGTTTCAATCATGTCTGACCCTTCGTGATCCCATTTGGAATTACCTTGGTGGAGAAATACTATAGTGGTTGTCTATTTCCTTTGCAAGATCATTTTTCAGACAGAGAAACCCAGGCAAACAGAGTTAATTGATTTACCCAGGGTCATTCAGCTACTAAGTGTCTGAGGCTGAATTTGAACTCAAGATTTCGGTGCTCTTTTCACTGTGCCACCTAGTTGCTCCCATTTTAAATTGGCACTGTAGTAAACCCCCATATTTTTTCAGGATACCTGTTCTAGATCTCCTTTGTACTTCCAATGCTTGGCACAATCTCTGGCACATAGTAAATACTCAGTGTGTGTTGACTTGACTTGATTGTTTAACCATGCTTCTTCCATTCAGTATTTACAAAGTAGTTTTTTTTAAAAACTTCAAGTATTAGATTTACAGCTTGTATGTAAGCAATATCAACTCTCTGGGTCTTCCATTTGCTCCCATTATTTAAAATAATAGGATTGAACTAGATGGAAGGAAGGTCCTTCCAGCCCTAAATCCTATTACCTTAGTTTTCCATCCTACTTTATTTTGAGAAGATAACTTAACCAGTTGCAGCAAGTATTCCCCAGTTAACAGATATTCACAGTCATCTCAACAGCCTTGCCAGCATCTATACAATTTAGGGGGTAAAGCACCTGGAGGTTTAAACTTTTTCATATCTGAACTTCTGTCCTGGAGCTCTACTGTTCTAACTGGTAACTGTTTCACCTGCATCATGAAATATCTTCTTTCCCTCCACAGGTTCTAGAACCACCATTGTATCTGGATAGGGCATGTCAGTCGGCTTCCTTCAATTTCACTTAAACATCCCTGTACATACTGGATTCCTCCCCATTAGTGTATGAGCTCCTTGAAGAGAGTGACAATTTCATTTTGTCTAATAATTATACACAGATGCTGGTATTTAATAAGCAATTAATACTTGTTGAATGAGCTCCATTTGTTTTATAAAGGGAAAGGTACCTTGAACTGAAACAATACATCTTAAGACACTCCAATTCCCTTTACTCTGACTAAGCATCCTTCTATTATTAATTCATTTTTACAAATAAACTTTTCTACTAAGAAGAGAAGATGCTGACATGGGCATTCTGGTGGCCTCCAAAGTTATTTTCTCATTGTCAATTAACAAATTGGCATCCTGGTTTATTAATCAGTCTCTTGTCAGTCTGGTTAGCCAGAATCCATTTCTCAGATGCCAGTCAGTCCTGGATAGACTGATGAAGTTATGTTTCTAAACTTGCAGAGCTGAGCACCAGATTCTTGGGTCCAAGGTCATCCCATCACATTACTGCATCCCGAGGAGACCCAGGCTAGTTGGCTTTTCTCCCTCTTAAAATACCACCTTTTCACTGCAGCAACTATAAAACAAAAAGTCACATATACCACTATTAATCACAGCTTTAATAGTAACTATTAAGGTTTCCTTTCCCCAGGCTAGATGTTTCTTTCAAACATTAACCCAGTAGAAATAACGTATTTTATCTCCTAAATCCTGATTCTGACCACTGGCCCATGGATTGATTCTATATTTATAGAACTCTCTCAAAATGACTGATGCACTAAAGTTTACAAACTGCTGCTCAGTGTCCATTGAACACTATTATCATTTCTCATAGGTATAGAGGAAGCTAAACTAAAATTCCCAGGATATTTTTGTTCAATTTACCTCTATTCAACAAGAATTCATTTTTAAATTAAATTAATTCTTTTAAATTAAGAAGCATTTCTTTTCTGTCACTGCTATTCCCTTGCCCAACTGAACAATATTTAAAAAAATTAAACTCATAACAAATATGCTAAGAGAAGTGAAACAAATTCTCATATTGGCCATGCCCCAAAATGTATATCTCACAGCATCTGAATAGCAGAGTGGATAAAGCATCAGACCTGGAGTTGGGAGGACCTGTATTCAGATCTGACTCCAGACACTTCCTAGCTGTGTGACTATGGGCAAGTCACTTAACCCCAATTGCCTAGTTCTTGCTGTTCTTCTATCTTAGAATGGATACTAAGATAAAAGGTAAAGGGTTAAGGAAAAGAAAGAAAAGAAAAATATGTGTCTCATTCTGCATTTTAAGTTGCTGTTCCTCTCTAGCCTCCATTGCCAATTCATTTCTGTAGAATTTCTCCTACTCTGAGCTTCACCCTGGGCTGCTGCTCACATAGAAAGCACTCTAAGCATCTGTAGCCTCTCCCTCTAATTGGTGGGATCCTCCCCAAACCTCCATTTTAAGAAGACCCAGGCCAACCATGTCTAAATTCCTCTCTAGCCTACACTCCTGACTCATCACTAGTGGACTTTGTCTCCAGCGCCCCTTCACTGGGGACCTTTCTCTACCTTCTTTCCCTTTCCCTTTAATATGCTATCTTCTCCCATTGGAATGTTAGCTCCCCAAGGCCAGGGATTAGCTTTCTTCCTGCTTTTCATTCTCTCCCCAGCACTTGGCACAAGGACTGGCACATAAGTGCGTACTTTAATAAAGCTTGGTTGCCTGACCACTAAATCCACCATCTTTCTAGTAAGAGATGGAAAACATGCTTCATCTTGAGTCATGAGAAATTGTAGCTTGATCAGAGTCCTCAACTCTTACAAAGGTGTTATTCTTCATAATGCCTTTGTCTTTGTACAAATTGTTCTTTAACCTCGGCTCCCTTCATGCTTAGTCATCTTTTATTAGTGCCTACTATGTGCTAGTCACTGTTCTAAGAGCTGGTGATAGAAAGAAAGGTAAGGGACTCTCCATACCCTCAAATGATTTAGGAAGGAAGTCATTCTACCTTAGTCCAGAGAAGTCTTCCCAGTTCCCTCTGAAACTATCCTTCTCATCCTTTTTATCCTTCGTATTTATTCTTATGGTACAATCATATTCCATAACATTCATATATCATAATTTTCAACATGGATTTATGAAGACCCTGCTATAAGTCAGGCACTTTGTTAGGTGCTGGGAGTACAAAGAGTGAAACACCCCACCACCCTGCTGTGCTCGAGGAGTGATATCACCTTCTACTGGGAAAGTAGCAAGAAAAGACAGACAATCTTTTGGAGACCTTGTTGTAGTCATGTCCAAATCTTCATGTCCCCATTTGGGCCTTTCTTGATGAAGATACTACAGTGGTTTGACATTTCTTTCTTCAACTCATTTTACAGAAAGGGATTGAAGCAGACACAGTTAAGTAACTAGACCATGGTCATGCAGCAAAGTAAGTTATCTGAGGCCAGATTTGAACTCTAGAAGATGAGTATTCCTGACTTCAGGCTGGGTACTTTATCTGCTACCCAGACTCTGTTATATTCTAAGACTAAATCTAAAACAAATCAAATGAGATTTGTCTAATGAAAAGCATTTTGTAAATGTAAAGCACTACGGTAAATTATTGATATTATGACTGTGCTTATAATGCAAGACAATTAGATAAGACAAAATTCCTTATAATTTCTTCTGTTTAACAATACATTTGGAAAGCAATATGGAGCCTCACCCATGGAGCCATAAAACTATGCACACATCTTTGACCCAGCTATACCACTGTTGGTTCTGAATCTCAAAGACATCAGAGATAAGGAAAAAGGATCTCCCCATTAAAAAATATGTTGAGCAGACTTTTTGGTAGTGGCGAAGATTTGGAAAGGATGGGGATGTCTATCAGTTGGGGATGGTTGAATAATGGTTATAATGGGGTACCGTTGCACCATAAGAAATGATAAACATGATGAGTTCAGGAAAACCTAGAAAGACTTATATGAAGTAGTGAAAAGTGAAGTGAGCAATACCAGAACAGTAACAGTATATATAGTAATGGAAATATTGTATAATGATCTATTATGAAGAATGAAACAATTATTAGCAAAGCAAGTTTCCTAGATATCCACAAGGGACTGATGATGAAAAATGCTCTTGGAGCATTGGAAAAGAACTCTTGGAGTCTGATTGCAGATCAAAGCATGACATCTTCCACTTGTTTTCCTTCATTTTTTAAAATATATGTGATATGTATCTTCTGACATGGCATGAGCAATATGGAAATATGTATTGCATGAAAGCACCATTATAACATATCAAACTATTTACCTTTCTGGGGATGGGGGAAGAGGGAAGGAAAAGAAAAGTCTGAATTGTAAAATGTCAGAAAACTCTTGTCAAAAATTATTTCTACATGTAATAAAAAATAAAAATTAAAAAACAAAACCAAACCAACTCATCTGTGCTTCACAATTTAAAAACATGGTATAAAAAAAGATCTAGGGCTTTCAGTGAACTGCAAGCTCAACATGAATTATCAGTGTGACATAGCAACCAAAAATAATAGTTATTCTAGGTTGAATTGGCAAAGTAGTTAGAGTTCCAGGTCTGGAGTCAGGAAGACTTATCTTCCTAAGGCTCAAATTTGACCTCACATACATATTAGCTGTATGACCCTGGACAAATCAATTAACTTCATTTTTCTCAGTTTCCTCATCCATAAAATGATCCAGAGAAGAAAATAGTAAGCCACTCTAGCAAGGAAAACACAAAATTGGGTCACAAAGAGTTAGTTATTATTAAATTACTAAACAACAACAACAACAAAGTTTAAATAACTATGAATAAATCAATTAATGTCTATCTGTGTGAAGAAATCAAAGCCAATTTTAGACATATAAAAATACTTTAAATCGCGTTTACTTAAAGAAATGCAAATTAAAACAATTCTGAGGTTACCAGCTCACCTTCCATATTGACTAATATGACAATAAAGGAAAAGGTCAAATTTTGGAGGGGATATGGGAAAATTGGGACACTAATACACTGTTGGAGTTGTAAATCCATCCAGTCATTCTGGAAAGCAATTTGGAGCTATGCAATGACTCTGAAATTGTGCATATGCTTTGATCCATCAATATCATTAGTGGTTCTATATCCCAAAGGATAGTTTAAAAAGGAAAAAGGGCCTATTTCTAAAATAATATTTAATGCAGCTCTTTTTGTGGTAGCAAATATTTGGAAATTGAGGGAATGCCCACTAATTGGGGAATGACTGAATAAGTAGTGGTGTATAATAGTGATGAAATACTATTGTACTTTAAGAAAGGGCAAGTAGGATGATTTCAGAAAAAATCTAAAAAGACTTACATGAACTGATTTGGACCAATTCACAACTCCACCAGCAGTATATTAGTGTCCCAATTTTGCCATATCCCCTACAATATTTATCACTTTATTTTGCTGCCATATTGGTTAGTCTGCTAGGTGTAAGGTGGTACCTCAAAGTTGTTTTGATTTACATTTCTCTAGTCAGGAGGGATTTAAAACACTTTTTCATGTGCTTATTGATAGTTTTTATTTCATCATGTGAAAACTGCCTATTCATGTCCCCTTGACCATTAGTCAATTGGGAAATGGTTTGATTTTTTTTGTAAAGTTGACTTAGTTCCTATATATTTGGGAAGTTCAACCTTTGTCAGAGGGTTTTGTTATAAAAATGTTCTCCCATATTTTGGTTGTATTGATTTTGTTGCACTGATGGCTTTTAATTGTACTGGCAATTGATATAATTTTTCCTCAAATAGAGTTTTTAAAAATAATATTTTATTTATTCCCCTATAAGCCTTCATTTCTTATGTTTTGAGTTCCAAATTCTCTCTCTTCTCCTGATTTTCCCCCCCTGTCCTTACTCTTTTCTCTCCTTGTGGTGGTAATCAATCTGATATAGAATTTACATGTGTAATCATAAAATACTTTCTATATAAGTAATTTTGTGAAGAGATTTCAAATAAAAAAGGAAAAAGAAAATGAAGTATCTCCATCAGTTCTTTCTTAGAGGGCAGATGGCATTTTTTATCATTAATCTTGGATTGTCTTAGATCATTGCATTAAGAGTAACTCGATCATTCTCTTTTGTTCATTAAGAAATACTGCTGTCACTATTTGTCAGATTTGGGAGGGGGGAAGAAAGAGCAGGGTTTGGGGGCATCACGAATCATGTAACCATGCTAAAATAGTCTAAATTTTAAAAAATAAAATTTAAAATTTAAAAATCCATCAGTGTAATTGAAGTCACTAATGAGATTTTTGAAAGTTTTTTTGGTAGTACATAAGGTAATCACAACTAAACTTTAAAGAAAACAACAGTATTTATAAACCACAAGAATAAAGTCTTTAAAAAATGATTTAATGATGAGAACTGCAACAACTTTTTAAAACTAGTACCAGGACTATTACAAATCACTATAATTACCTGAGGACCTCAGGGGTGTTTCAATTTTATTTTGTAAAAATTAGCCATGTAACTCCAACAGGAAGGTGAATACCACCCATGTAGGGATATCTGGAGGGTAATAAGAAAGTATGTGTAAATTATCTTGAAATCTCTACATGAAAGGCTCAGTAAGTGCAAAGTGCTACCACTTATAATTTAGGCATCAGTACTATATTTAGCTAAAATATTTTTACATATATCACTATCTTTAAGACTATGAAAAAATGACTTATCAGCATTTAATAAATGTGTAGATAAACTAATAAATCACTTGGAAGTAAAATAGGCCCATAAGGTTCCTTTCTGAGGGGGGAGGGAGGGAAGAAGGGAAGGAAAGAAGAGAGGGAGGAATGGAGAGAAGAAAAAGAAAGGAAGGAAGGAAGGAAGGAAGGAAGGAAGGAAGGAAGGAAGGAAGGAAGAAGGAAGGAAGGAAGGAAGGAAGGAAGGAAGGAAGGAAGGAAGGAAGGAAGGAAGGAAAGGAGGGAGGGAGGCAGGGAGAAAGAAAAAAGAAAGAAAGAAAGAAAGGAAGGAAGGAAGGAAGGAAGGAGTTTGGACAAAATGGCACTGGCATTCTTTAGAGTGGGTATGAAGTGATTTTCAGAATATTTTTATGAAAGTCTCATTTCTAGGCTTTTTAACAAATTCAAAATGACTTAAACTGCTTTGCTATGATGTCTATTGATAAACTATACACACACACACACACACACACACACACACACACACACACACACACACACACACACACACACACACCAGCAACATAACTAGTAATTTTTATACCAGAGGAAGGCTTCATACATTTAACTGGTAGAGAGAGACCTAGAGTTATTGATAAAAATCCAGTCTATGGTGGGAGAGGAGAGTGGGGTCACAAAAAATGTACCTGGATGTGGAGACTGAGAAAGGGAATGATAGAAGCTATGTCCCTGGTTGCCTCAAATGTTATTAATCTTCCTTTCTTACTGCATTAATGCCCTCCAAATTTTGTTCACCCTGGTATAAAACCCCAAACTTCCCACCCTAGTTATAAAGCTTTGGATGAGCCAAAGACAATTTTGATTTTAAAATAAGAATCCAAGAATCTAAATACTTACTGGAACTACATCTAACTAAAATAACAAGCAATGACATCGAAGTCTGCTGCTTTGTTACACATTTTGTAGAAAGATAATGGAGAAAAAGAGATAGGTAGGTAATAGAGATAACAATGATATGAGTTTCATAGATTTGGAGTTGGAAGAGACCTTAATGGCCACCTAAACCTGTACTCCTCCCCATTTTATAGATGGAAAACTGAGGCCAGGGAGGCAGATAGGTAGTGTAGTACACAGAGCACTAATCTTCAAATCAGGAAGACCTGAATTAAAATTCAGCCTCAATAGCTGGGTGACTCTGGGAAAGCTACTTAACCACTCTATGTCTCAATTTCCTCATCTATAAAATGGAGATATTAATAACATTTATTACCCCCATCCCATCATTGGGAATATCAAATTAGATAATATTTGTAAAGTGCTTAGCTAATCTTAAAGTGCTATGCTAATGCTAGCTATTAAATGGTTGTCTTCAAGATCACACAGTCAGAATCACAGAATTATGAAGGTAGAGGTGGAAGCTACCCTACCCAAGGGAGGTAATAGAGTCAAGATTTGAACCTAAGATCTCTCATTCCAAATCTAGAGTACTTTCCATGTATTGCCTCCTTAGGAGATAAGCAGAAAGATGCAATCAGAGGCAATCATTTCTTGTCCTTTTTTCTCCCAGCTTATTCAAACTTCAAAATTATATATTCTGCACTATGCATTATAATTTCCCTTTCTGCTAATAGGCATGCATACAATTTAGTGCCAACTCTTCAATATGCTGAGAAAACTTGGTCTACTATGATTAAGAATGCACAAAAACTTCATAAAGGAAAGCAAACAGAAGATTTGTAGGTTTCTGTTTCCTCCAGGGACCCAATAACTAAAAAATGAAGGTAACAACTCCCATTTGGGGACTAAGTGTGGGGAGCAACAAACTAAAAAGTCCTTTAAGACAGGAGCAAGAAAAAAGATCCTAGATTATTTCTAAAGATTTATAGCACTGTTTTCTATGAGAAAAATTGCAAATCATTGACTTAAGAAAAAGCTACCACATTTTTTAATTGGTTAAAATGCCCCAAAGGACATAGATATTTGTTTTGGTTACAATAACTTCCCTCTTTTAGTGAGATTGCTGTAGAATGCACAACTAATACTCAAGATGAATTCCAATACAAAATGAATAGCAGGCTTTCCTTCCTCTTGACAATGGCAAGGAGTTAGGTCTACAAAGCAGTCAATTTAGAGAACAAGGAAATTGATTTTTGCTTGTACTGTTGAAAAGGGTACATATAAACCTGAGGCAAGACAGATATCTGCATTCCCTCCTTGATTCTAGGTTGGCCTCAGGAGTGTCAGTTCCAACTGGAATGGACCAAGATCATCTGTTCTGATCTAGAGATGACCTGGCTCCAAGTCAATCCAAGGCTAGATCATCCTAAACTTAATGGAGGGATTAGGGGGTCACTTTATATTAAACCAGATCTTTTTCCCTCCTCTTTAAAATTGATATGTGATTTTATGGTTGCAAGGAGCTCCCAGAGAGATGCCCACGAGGGTGCCAGGGGAGTGGGAAGTGAGACTTAGAGTTTAAGTGACTTATATGGGGTGCTTGATACAGTATATGACAGAGGCAAGATTTATACCTGCATTTTTGAGCATCTAAGTCCAGCTTTCTAGTGACTATGCCACACTGTCTCTCAACTATATCATAGAATCAAAAGATACAGGGGTAGAAAAGTCCTTAGAGATCATCCAGTTAATGTAATCCTGTTCACCTCAGTTTCCTCATCTATAAAATGGACTGGAAAAGGAAATGGCAAACAACACCAGCATCTTTGCCAAGAAAATCCCAAATGGGGTCACAAAGAGTCAAACACAATTAAATCTACTGACAAAAGCAACAGTAATTCCGACACCCTAATTTACAGATAAGGAAACAGTCTGAGACAAATGAAGTCACTTGTTTAGAGTCCCATAAAGGAGCAGAGATGGTCTTCCAATACAGGTTTTCTGCCTAATCTCTGCATACAATAGTATATTGACTCTCATGCCTTATCTCATCCTATTGTTATCCCAACTCTTAGATGTTTCATAAGCAGTTGCCCTAAGACAATTTTAAGATTACTTTTTAAAAATTACACTTACTTAGGTAGGAAAGATGTCCAACTGAAAAGGTCTGGCCCAGAAGTATTTTGTTTTAAATAGACTGAGCACATCAGAAGAGGAAAAATTAATATCTTTTTTTCCCATAATAGTTAGACCCATAGCTCTTCAGATTGGGAAGTTGGAGCCCAGATAGGTTTTCAAGTATCATTTTATGAGAATAGTTTCAAGGTTTTAGAATCAATGATTAAACTATTAACCTCATTAACCAATTTTGTATCATGGGTCCTTTGACAGTCTAGTGAAACTCACAGAAAACCACTTTTCTCTATCCAAATTCATGGGCCCTCTGAAACCTGTCCATGGAAGCACTTAGGGGTCCATGCATCCAGGTTTTAAAAAATTCTGAAATCCCTTCATCCAATCATCATCTATTTATTTTTTTTTATGTCTCTCTCTGCCTTCCCTCACATAACCTTACTCATCATTCACACCATGATTCTATTCCTTAGTTTCCTCAATTCTCTCATACCTCCCCTGAACTAAGCCAGTTTCTCCTCTCTATCTTGACTCAGTGAACCAATTCAATTCTACACTACCTTCTCTCTTGTTCTTTTTAAATATAATTTTTATTTTATTTATTTATTTTTTTCCAATGGCCATATGATTCTTGTTTTCTCCCACCCCTCTTCTTTCCCCCTCTCAGAGTTGACAAGCAATTCCACTGGTTTGTACAGGTATTATCATCACTCAATACCTATTTCCACATTATTCATTTTTGTAAGAAACTCATCTTTTAAAACCCAAACCCCAAATCATATAAACAAGTGATAAATCATAAGCATTCTTTTGCATCCTCCCACAGTTCTTTCTCCAGATGTCAATAACATTCTTTCTCATAAGTCCCTCAGAGTTGTCCTGGATCATTGCATTGCTTTTAGTAGCAAAGACACTTGCATTTGGCCATCCCACAATGTTTCAGTTACTGTGTACAATGTTCTCCTGATTCTTCTAGTTTCACTTGGTGTGAGTTCATGGAGGTCTTTCCAGTTCATATAGGAATCAAGCAGTTCATCATTTCTTATAACACAATAACATTACATCACCATCATATACCACTTTTTTTCAGCCATTCCCCAACTGAGGGACACCCCCCCATTTCCAAATTTTTGCCACCACAAAAAGTACAGCTATAAATATTTTTGTACAAATAAGATTCTCCATTTTTTTTTTTATTTCTTTGGGCTACAAATATAGTGGTATTGCTAGATCTAAAGGTTGGCATTCTTTTAAAGCTCTTTGGGAATAATTCCAAATTGCCCTCCTTGGATCAATTCACAACTCCACCAGGAATGCATTAGTGTCCCAATTTTGCCACAACCCCTTCGACTTTTATTATTTCCTTTATTGTCATATTGACTACTTTGCTAGGCATGAGGTGATACCTCAGAGTTGTTTTGATTTATGTTTCTCTAATCAGGAGGAATTTAGAACATTTATCATATGATTTTGATAGTTTTGATTTCTGCATCTGAAAACTGTTCATATCCTTTGACCATTTGTCAATTGAGGAATGATTCAATTTCTTATAAATTTGACTTAGTTCTTTGTATATTTGAGAAATTAGACACTTGTCAGAGAATTTTGTTATAAACTTTTCCCCAGTTTGTTGTTTGTCTTCTAATTTTGGTTGCATTGGTTTTGTTTCTACAAAATCTTTTTAATTTAATAAAATCAAAATTATTCATTTTACCTCTTATAATGTTCTCTATGTCTTGTTTGGTCTTAAATTCTTCTGTTCCCCATAGATCTGACAGGTATACTATTCTACATTCACCTAACCCATTTATTATATCATTCTTTATATTTAAGTCATATACTCATTTTGAA
Organism: Monodelphis domestica; assembly: GCF_027887165.1. Taxonomy (NCBI): domain Eukaryota; kingdom Metazoa; phylum Chordata; class Mammalia; order Didelphimorphia; family Didelphidae; genus Monodelphis; species Monodelphis domestica. Next base: position 71,356,060 of record NC_077231.1, on the reverse strand, counting down.
TTTATGTTGGCATAGGGCATGAGATTATTGATCTAAACCTAATTTTTGCCATATCATTGCTGTTTTTGTCAAAGAGTGAGTTCTCCCAAAAGGTCGGGTCTTTGGGTTTATCTAACTAGATTGTAGAGGTCATTTACTTCTAGTCTATTCCATTGAGCCTCCCTCTTATCTTTTAGCCAGTACCACGTTGTTTTGATGACCACTGCTTTATAGTACAGTTTAAGATCTGGTATTGCTGGGCCCCCATACTTCAAATGTTTTGTTTTCATTTTTCCCCTGGTAATTCTTGATCTCTTGTTCTTCCAGCTGAACTTTGTTATAATTTTTTTTCTAATTCAGTAAAAAAGTTTCTTGGTAGTTTGATAAGCATAATCAGTGAATAAGAAAATTAATTTGGTTATCCAGCACATAGTAAGTGCTTAATAAATGTTTATCAATTGATTAAGGTTAGATCATAAGAGCACTGTACAATGAAAAGAATACTAGATTTGTAGTCAGGGGAATTAGCTTCAAATCCTGACTCTGTGTGACTCTGGCAAGTTATTTAAACTTTCTGGCACTACATCTGTAAAATGTAGAGTTCGCAAATATTTAAAGGCATAAGGCTTTTTATAAGTCACCTAATCCAATTTCTTTATTTTACATTTGAGGAACTAGGGCTCAGAGAATTTAAGTAATTTGCCCAAGGTCACACAGGAAGTAAATAACAGTAAGGAGATTTGAAATCATATTCTCTGAGTCCACATCTAATGGAGTTATTCTATTGGAACACACAGCCAGGTAGATTAATTGGCTTATAATGTTCCTTCTAATTTAGTCTGTAGAGAGACTATAAAGAAAACAGTCAATTCTGCGGTCAATTAAATTGAATAAACACTTACCAAGTGCATTTGTTTTCATGCTGCCCAGAAACACCACTATTTGGCATATACCCTAAATAGTTAAAATACAGAGGGAAAGCATCCATCAGTACAAAAACATTTAGAACAGAACCCTTTGTCATAGTGAAGAGACAGAAATAAATTGTTTGACTAATAATCGGGGAATGGCTGAACAAATCATAGTTTATGAAAGTAATGGGATACTGCATTTGTAAATATATATATATATGAATATGAACCATATTCACATATATAATATAAAATATAGTATTCATACATATGAAGAACTCAGAGAAACTTAGGAAGACTGGTACAGAGTTAAATGAGCAGAACTAAGAGAACAGCTGATAGGAGGACCACCACAACAAAAAGTACCAGAATTGGAATGCCTCAAAGGATCAAGCTTTATCAGTTGATCCAATATATTTTTTATCCATAGGAAATAGGGATAAAGCATTAGTTGATATACAATCCTTTTTAAATATGATAAATTATAATAAATATATTTATCCAAGAGAAACAAATTCTCACATTATCTATTTCCAAAAATCTGTGTCATTCTTTTTTCTCCCTCCTACCAAAGCACCCTCTTTCTCCAAGAAGGCAGGTAATATTATATAGGTTGTAAATACATTATCATATAATACATATCTCTGTTCATCATGTTATAAAATAAGACATATTTACTTACAAGAGAGAAAAATCCATGACAGAAATAAAAAGAAGAATGGTTTGTTTCTATCTGCATTTGAACTCCATTTATTCCTTCTGAATAAAAACAACTTTGAAAACTCCAATTTATGTAATGAACTACTATGATATCAGAAGACTAATGATGAAGCATCCTGTCTATCTCTTGGCAGAAAGTTAATAGACATGAGATTTCAAATATGACCAATATGCTGGTTTCCCCCCTACTCTATTTATGTGTTACAAAGGAGAGCTTCTATAGAAGAAGGAAGATGAATAAATTAGCAAGCTGTGATAAGGGTTCAAAAAAAGGGGAAGCCAGGAACATCAATAATAGAATAAAATATATAGAAGAAAACAAGAGGAAATATATAAGGAACTTAAATAGGACAAATTTGTTACTACCTTGTTATATTTAAAACACAGTTTCAAAAACAAACTAACAGAAAGCCATGGTTTCATAATCATTTTTTCCATGTGTTCACTGTATATGAAAATATTTGCATTTTATTGATGTTTAAGTTCATAGTATAAAGAGAAAAAAATTTAAATTATTGTTAAACAATCAAATACATCTTAATGATGTAATTTATACATTTTACATGCAGATTATCATCGGGCATATTTTGTGGTTTGATTATAACACCTTATCCTGCATTCCTTGTATTTCTTCAACAGTCTTTGGTTCATTTCTCATTTTGATTCTTCAGTTATGACTTGCCTTAATGTTGCATGTTTTGAAAAGATCTACTTTGGTGCCATGGAGCAAACTGTGATCATTAAAAGATGCACTTAATCTCCTAAATTCAATTCAGCTGACTTTCACTTCTAGGCTCAGCCCCTTGTTCCATTCTTAGAATTGTTCAAGATAGATGTCTTGTTGGACTAACAATGGATAACTCATCCAATTACATGTCATACTACAATCAACCAATCAATATACATACATATGCATTTTCTAAATGTCCAATTGAATTAAGCTCAAAGTGGACTATTTTCTCTGTGTTTGATAGATAGATCAAAGCTCCATCCTACCAGAAGTCTGTAAAGGCAGAGGTCTAGGAAGTCCCTTGATTTTCTTAGTGCTTGAGATTTTGACACAGGATCTTGGCACATAATCTGCTTCCTTGAATTTTTGAAAGAGGAGTCTCTAGAATGGAGCCACAGAAGTATGAGTGGGAGATGAGAATAAAGGAAGACAAAAGATGCATTCTGGAGACAGAGTACCCCTAAGGCAGACAATCAAGTTGGAGGATGTGACTAAGAAGGTGGGGCACATCCTGACAGATGTGTAACTTTTCAAAGGAGGACCACTTTATGAGGGCACCAGTCTCTCAGGGCTCAAGACATGCCAGAGCCTGAAGGTAGAAGCAGTAGTAGGTAAATCTAAGGTCAATAGGCTGAGGCATTTGACTTCACCAACCTTTTCTTGGATAAACGGTTCTTTTAAGAACTAAGTCCATTTATCCAAGAAATTGCTAACAAACACCTATAAATCTCAAGATATGACTACATGTTAAAATACACACAATAGCACAACAACAACACTCACATTACCATAAAGAATGCTATACGGTAGAAGTAACCAAGTCTCTAGGGGTTCTTAACTGTTTTGTGTGTCATGAATCACTTTGAGAGTCTATGGACTATATACCCCTTCTCAGAAGTAGGTTTTTGAATGCATAAAATACAAAGGTTTGCAGAGGAAAGTAATTTTATTAAAAAAAATTTAAACTATAAAAATTTAAAAATAAAAATTTTCTCATCTCCTAGAAGTCTCTCTACACTCCATAAATTTGGTGTCTATGGACTGCAGGACTTGCTCTAGAATAATTCTAAGATAATTGCAAAACTTTCTTTATCTCTATGTGCTCCTGACTTCCCTTCATCTCTTCATTTTTGGACTGCAATTGGACAAAAGGTTGAGAAAGAATCATTATATCATAGAGTAGATTTGCAATGTACTTTACATACATTATTTCAGTAGGTGCTGCAGACATTGCTATTGCCATTTTATAGATGAGGAAATCAAAGCTTGGAGATTAAGTGGTTTTGCCAAGGCCAAATGGCTAGTAAGTGTTAAAAGAAAAATCTGAGCCCATATCTTCTCCCACTCAATGACGGGTCATTTTCCTGATTAAAGAGGTGATTGGGGGTAGTTCATTTTGTTACACTTTGATTAATCTTTATGAGGAATTTTTAAGTTTGGAAAATCTCTTTAATGAGGTAGATCAGAAAGTCACCTGAAACTTATGGTATTAAAGGGTTACCTGGAATCCCTGAAAATTTTAAGTTATTTGTCCATGGCCACACAGCTAATGTATATGTCAGAAATAAGACAAACTCTCATTTTTTTTTTGACTCCCACACTAGCCTTCTGTCTGTTATGTAACACCTAAAAGTAGATCTTAAAAAAAAATAAGGTCTAGAGAAGAAGGACCTTTAGAAGCCATTTATTCTAGCATGTTATATGATTTGTCCAAAATGACCGAATTACAGATTTCTAGCTAGAAGAGATCTTGAAGGCCATTTAATCCAATTTCTTCCTTTTTTAGGTAAGAAATTTGAGACTCGGAGAGAAAAACAACTTGCTCAGGGTTTCTCAGGTAGCAAGCACTGAAAGTGAGATTTGAACTTGGCTCCTCTGAATCGAAATTTAGTAGCCACAACTCATTTTTATTGTACCACACTAACTTCTATTGTCAATAATTAGGTTAAAATAAATAACAACCACATTCAAAAAGAAAAGATAATCTCATATGAAATATTTTACTCATGAAGACAGGAATTTTGCCATCAGCTATATGGATAATTGCCTCAAATCTCCACTTCTCTTTGCAGGGAAAGACAGAAAATGTTCATAAATATATAATATCCAGACAGAACTCTGGGAAAAAACACAATTATTAATAAAGGATAACATCAGGGATATATAAATTGGCCTGACTACAAGTGTTTCCTAAAACATTCTTATTTTCAAAGAAAAGTTTTCATTACACATAATAAATAAGCATTTGTCATTAATTACATTGCTTTAAATTTTGTAATCACACTAAAAATGAAACAAGTATTATTAGATTTATAACCCTCTTGAAAATACTGGTCTCCATCGATAAATTCCAGTAATAACTCATTTTAGCTCGCATGTTTTATCTTCGTAATTTTAGCATGATGCCGTGGCAAGAAAGCTGAATGGCTGTAACTGGAGTCACTGGTCATCTTAATCTCAACTTTTACCACTTTTTACTATGTGGCCATGGACCTGTAGTTAAATCTCAGCGGGCCCCATTTTTATCATCTGTAACTTTAGTAAGTTGGAGCTGATAACCTCTAAGGTCCCTTTGAGATCTAATCTATGATCCTCTGATCTTCCATTGTCTCTGAATATGCTTTCTCTTCCCATTTTCTCTAGAAAATTTATCAAGATAAAGTGTGAGAGGCAGCTACTGGAATTCACTTTGGAAGTGAATTCTCTTATTTTCAATAGGTAGCAAAGCAAGAAATGTGTCTGGCTATTACAATGAAGGATCTTGAGGAGGAAAAATATTCCCCAAGTTAACCAAGCAGTCAGCTCCATGGTCAAGAAATTATGACCAGGAAGTCTTCTCACTGTTGCTATTGAGGGTTTGATAAGGTAAGGGGTGGTTTGGGATTAGAACATTTCCCATGGAAGTCCTAGGTTTAAATCTGGCCTCAGACACTTCCCCGCTGTGTGACCTTGGGCAAGTCACTTAACCCTCATTGCCTAGCCCTTACCACTCTTCTGCCTTAAACCTCAGAACTGGTTTAAGGCAGACGGTAAGGGTTTAAAAATTAAATAATTTTTAAAAGAATACATTCCATGGAACTAGATATACAGCTGAGCCACTTTCAGGGATCAATGTACTCTGAGTTAGAAAATGCATAACCAGATGCTCTTGACTGGGTATGGCTCAGTCAATTATCTTTAAATCAGTACCCTAATTCCCATTATGGGGACCAAGTGAACAATCCTGAGATTTTGAAGGCCATATATGTATTTTATCAACAGCTCAGAGCATTTAAGAGAGAGTGACTAAGTAAATGCCCAGTTCCACAGGGAAATGCGCCCATCCAACCTGACACTATATATGCCTTTTTTTTTTTCAGAGTATTCTCAACTGTAATGCCCTCATGATCCTCTTCATCTATGCTAATCCTACATATCCTCCAAAATCCAATTCAGTGCTATGTCTAATTCTTAGACCTCTCCAGTGATATCATCCTTCTCCAAATTCTCATGGAGTTTATTGCCTCTACCACTAATTTATTATTTAATGGACACTGTGTTGTACTATTACTTTTGTGTATAATTATAGAATTACAGATTTAGATCTCCTCAATCCATCAACTCAAAGACCAAGTCATCCAAAATCATTCTTTTACCCTTGAAGAAATAGACTCAGAAACGTTCTATTTCTTGCACAAGGCCACAGAGGTAGAAAGCAAATTATGACTTAATGTTCATTCAATTTACAGATGAGGAAACTTGGACCCAGAGAAATGAAGAAGTGGCTTGACCAAGGTCATACAGGTAGGAAGTAAGAGAGAAAGTTGGATCCCAATTCCTCTGACATGGAAACAATACTCTTTCCATTGTATAACAAGGCTTTAGCAGAGGAGATTGAATCTGTGCATTCTAAATCCAAATCCAGAATCTCCTCTATTTAATCTCCCTGTATATGTCTCTTCTCTTAATTCAATTACAAGTTATTTTGTTTGAGGTGGGGGAAAGGGGAATAAAAGAAGAAAGACTACATCTCTGATTTCATTAGTGTGGGGAATTTGGAAGTAGATTGGCTACTCTTCTATAACTTAGAGTCTAAAATATTTTCCTGGAACACTGAGATGTTGCCCATGGCCATAAAGTTATTATTTATCAAACACAGCATTTGCATCAAAGACTTCTTGATTCCAAGGCCAGTACCCTATCTACTATGCAGCTCTAACTCTTGTAAATCAATATATGAACTAATAACTTCTTTGAATCCGCACTACAGACATATACACACAGAGGAAATAACAGAAAGTCTATACATGTTATAGTAAGTATTCAATAAATATTTGTCAATGAAGTATGGGACACAACTGAAACAAAGACAATAATAAAGGAATCGGAAGCGGGAACTATCCATGGTTCTCACCACATGGACCACTTCCTTTTCTAATGACATCCTTTGTGAAATTCTTGGTTGGCAATGCATTGTAGCCTGTAAGTGCCCATCATTAATCTTTCGTTAACTTCTGGGTGATTCTAAAGTTATTGACTGTGCATCATGGAATAACAATTTCCAAAGATTAATAGGATAATTTTGAAAATAGATCCAAAGTTTAGATACATTTTATTGTATGTTCTTAAACATCAAACACATCAAATTAACTAAAGGTTCCTATTCCCCCACTCAGGCTCTTTGATATGTTAAATATTTAGAAAGAATCTGAGATCAGAAAACCTGACTAAGGATTAAATTTTTCATTTTCAATTGAATATTTTGCAATGCAGACCTTATAGACAGCTTATAGACTATAAATAAAAAGGCCTTAGGGGTTTTATTGTAGGTTCTATCAATGTCGAAGATATCTGTGGAGAGATTTCAAGGAGACTGTAAACTTGGAAGGAGAAAATTGCAACTTTATAACAATTGGTTTCCTTTCTAATTCAATGTATTTTACTAATTTTAAAAACATTAGTCTGAGAAAAGATTGATAGGCTTCACCAGATGGTTAGACGGGTCCATGACATAAATAAGATGATGAATTCCCAATCAAGTCCAACCCCTCTCATTTTACAGATGAGGAAACTGAGTGTCATAGATGGGAAACAAATTTCCTCAAATCACAAAATGAGTATCTTATGGATCTAAGCATGGGATCCAGGTAGACATTTCTCTGTCCCTGAAAAGTGGTAGATGTAGCTGGGAAAGAGCTCATTCCTTTCACATTGAACAAAGCAATGAGAGCCAGCAGAGCACAGGGAGCCCACACATGCATTTAATACAGTGCCTGACAAACATAATCATCTGGAAATGATTAAAATCTATATTGATTGGCTGATACACTGAAGCCGATGTTCCTATAAAACCTTTAGCCCATCCAAATGTCCTGTGTCCAACCTGGTACTGTTACACTGTCTTGAGGCTGTGATGATTCCCTGTGCCTGCCTCTGTTCACCTGTTACTCTTACAAGTATTGTGATGGATGGTGATTCCCCTCCTCTATGCCTCCAGTGGCAAGAGATGGGAGGTTTATATTAAGCAAATGAGCTTGATTTCTCCCATGACACTCCAGAGACACAGATTAGGAAACAGAGATTAAGACTCCAGTCTGGGTAAGTGCAGAGTGAAATTTACTACAGTTTGATATTCTGCTACTGGTCTGCAGCTACTGCTGCTATGTCCACAAGTTCCTATTAAACCCTTCTGCTTTTGATTATAATTTAAGGTATAAGTGATTTTTGGCAGCAACTAATGTTAAAAAAAATGTAGGAATTTGTTTTGCATAATTGTGCATGTATGTTATAAGGGTTTCATTTTTCTTTTCAAATAAACTTGGGAAAGTGAAGAGAGAAAAAATAGATTTTTATTAATTGAAAAAAATAGTTTCATTAAAAATGTTTTTTTTTAAACATGGTTTATATGGGCATGTGGGTGTCTGAAAAATAAATGAAAAAGAGTACTCAAAAGTAGAACCATTAACCACCATTGTCGTCCTTTAAACTCCAAAATCATGTTGTCTGAGCATGGGAAGAGAGGAAGAAGTGGAAGAAGGAGTCAGATTTCAAGAGTTGGAGGGGATGTCAGTGGCCATTTAGTTCAAGCCATACCTGAAATATAGCCCCTCCTGCAGCGTCCATAGACATCGATCCCAAAACAACATTAGACCAACAAAGTGATATGATAGGCTTGGGGCTGGTAAAGGAATGCATGCCCTCACATGAACTCATTTTGTGCTCGAAAGGCTTAACCGGTAGTTGTTTGACATGCTTTAAGAAAATGCTCCAGCTGTCTAGGGAGAGAAGCCCAATTTCTTTACTACATTCATTTCTTATTTTTCTTTTTTTCTTTTGCTTGTTATCTGTTATTTCTTTATGTATAAAATATATAGTGTTATAATAGAAACCAATTGTTGGGAAGTTATGTTTTCCTATCCAAATTTAATTTTTTTGTTTGTTCAGAGTTGTGGTTTCATCAATTCAGGGAACTCCACTTGAGAAAGCTCTTTCTGGTAAGAGCTTATTGTGTCACTTAAAACCTTAAATAGTTTTATGGAAGACTGAGGCATTAAATGCCCTTCAAGGTCACCTAGCCAGAGCAAGTCTTGAGTTCAAGTCATTTTGACCCTGAGCTTTCTGTCCACTACTCTGCACTGACTCTCATCAGGCACAAAAATGTCCTAAAGGGAGCATTCTGGGGATATACACACATGTGTCACCCAAATTGAACACATGTAGCTCTTCCCTCACCCCCCTTTATAGATACCCCCCTTACCTCAACACCAGCATTGGCAGATTGAGTTCCCAGAGAAGCAGCTAAAATTTGGGGTTGAAGAGGTTGACTAGAGAGCTGGTCATTATCCCTCTTACACTGTAGCTCATCCATCTCCCTGGGAGTGCTTCTACATAACAATCAGCCAATAGATTGGTTTGAATCCTGTCTCAGATCCTTACTAGTGTTGTGATTCTGGACAAGTTTTTTTTTTTCCCTCAGCCTTAATTTCCTCATCTGTAAAATGGGGATAATAAAATAGCATCTATCTTAAAGGGTTGTTCTGGGGATCAAATAAGTTAATATTGAAAGCATTTAAATTCTTAAAGCTCGATAGAGTGTGGCGTTTGTCTCTGTTTCTGGGGTGGACAGAGGGAAAGGAGAGTGAAAGAGCAGGATCAAAAGGGGAAAATAATAGGAAGGGGAATATACAGATAGTAATCATGACTGTGAATAGACCTACTTGAAAGATAAAAGGGAAGAAGCTACATCTGGATGAAAGGTACCATAGAAAATAAAGTCATAGCAATACTAAACCTATAAGCACCAAATGGCATAACATCTAGATTTTAAAGGGGAGGTAAGATGAGTTACAAAAAGAACTAGACAGCAATACTGACAAAGTGCATATTGCATCATTCTCCAGGCCACAGGTACTTATATTCCACCCCACGATTTAACCACATACTCCTTTGATGCATTTCAGAACTTATATTAATGATTTTGCAATACACATGCCAACTCTGAATTGCCAGACTCTGGCAGTTAGCCACTCAGTTTCACTGTTTGTAGCAGTGTACCAAGATCTTTAGTCTATTTCATGATTGAAAGAATGAAAAAGGTGGTGTAGCACCACCCCAAAACTGGGAAAATCTTGATTCAAGTCCTGTCTTCGATATATTCTGGTTGTGTGACCCAGGGTAAATCACCCCCTCAATGTGCTAGACCAGAGCTGTCAAACACACAGACAGTCCTACGGCACTCCCAAGTATGGCCCAAAACAGACTGAAATGGAATTGAGAAATATTTAACAAAATAAATTTAAAAATAAAAACTAGGAAAAAACCAAGGAAGATAACAACAACAACAACAAAATAAAAAAAATAAAACATAGATAACATTACATTTCAAAACTATGTCATTATGTGACCGATAGGGATCTTTATGTACAGATCATTGTGATTCAGTCATTTCAGTCATGCCTGACTCTTCTTGACCTCATTTGGTGTTTTCTTGGCTAGATACTGGAATGGTTCAACATTTTCTTCTCTAGCTCTTTACAGATGAGGAAACTGAGGCAAACAGGTTTAAGTGACTTGCCCAAGGTCACCCAACTAGTAAATGTCTGAGGCCAGATTTGAATGCAGAAAGATTAGTCTTCCTAACTCCAGGCTCAGTACTCTGTGTTCTGTGGCACTAACTAGCTGCCCCCATGTACAGATTAGTGGCCCCCATTGCCATAAGCTTGACATTTTTTTGAAGACTATAAATTTTAGATAAATAAATAATAAATAAATTTTAGAGAAGATGATGACCTGCTTTGATAGATAAATGATAGATGATAGAAGTAGACAAACAGATGGATAAATAGATAGAGATAGACAAAGATAGATAGGTAGATAGATAGATAGATAGATAGATAGATAGATAGATAGATAGATAGATGGATGGATGGATAAATGGATAGATAGATAGATGGATGGATAGATGGATAGATGGATAGATAGATAGATGGATGGATAGATGGATAGATAGATAGATAGATGGATGGATAGATAGATAGATAGATAGATAGATAGATAGATAGATAGATAGATAGATAGATAGATGGATAGATAGAAAGTAGGTTTCATTACCTGAAAGTTCAGATCAATGAAATCATTATCCTTTTCCCTTTACTATGGCTGATCACAGTAGTTTTGGCACTATGTTGTTAATCTATTTCCTATTAACAGCAGAATAAGCTCCTTAAGGGCAAGGGATTTTCTTTTGATTCCCTTTTTTTTTTTTGCCTGCTACAGAGTAAGCACTTAATACATGTTGATTGATTGAATGAATGAGGGAATCATAGGAACAAAACAGAATGATAGGATCATAGCTCAAAGGGCCTTCAGAAGTCTTCCAGTTCAAATGTTGTTATTTTGTTGATGAAGTATAGAGACTAATAGTTTAAGGCTTTTTTTTGTTTAATTTTTTATTTAACTAATTTTTAAGTGACTTTTAAAAAGTCATAGAGTTAGTAAGGATTTGAGACAGGACTTAAACACTGATTTTGGTTTCAGTGATCTTTCCACTGGACCTACTATTTCCCAATGGAATAATCCTATTTTATTATCACTAACACCAAGTAACAATTATCTAGAACTCACAATGTGTTGAGTACACATTCACTCTATATATTTCAACTAATAGAAATTGCTTGATTACTATGTGACCTAAATCAAGCTTAGAGTCTATACTGTTTCACTCTCTGGATTTTGTAAAGTTTACCCATATATATTATTAATTTAGACCCAAAATGCACCTTGTTGGAGGAGAACTTTAGGGTTATATTTGAATCTACTGAGTAAATGTTTTAAAAAAATAACCAGTAAGCAATTTTAATATTACATTCTACACACTTTTTAACCAACTGTATAAGTGGGAAGATTTTATTTCTATTAGAAAATCACTGGCAAAGGTAAATAGAAGCAGAAAAACAATATGTACAATGACTAAAATAATACAAATGGAAAGCAAAATGAAGAAATCAAATTGAACTAAACTTTGTACCCCTATGAAAACCAAGCTTCTCCCAGGATAAAGCTTGAGAGTAGGCAACTCTGAAATGAGGAGCTATTGGTGTGGAATATTGTATATAATATCAGCCTCTTAAATAGTCAGTTAATTTTGATGGACTACCTATCCCTCCCCCTTTATTTTTTATCTTTGTTCCAACAATAGGTTCAATAGGGAGGTAGGAAGGGAAAGGAAAGGGAGGATGAAAATTTAGATATAAAGTATTTCAGATATAATCAATTGATGTATTATAGTAATTGATAGCATACAAATTAAAATATTAACTATGTTAAATTAATAAATTAAAATATAATCAACCCTTTTCATACATTCATCAAGAATATGAATACATGAAAAGGAAGTGTCACATAGTGGATAGAGAATCAGTCTTAGAGTCAGGAAGACTTGAGTTCAAGTTCCAAGTTCTGCCTTTGATACTTTCAGAGATTGTTGGACTATTCAACACCTGAGACAAATTCCTAAGACTTAATTGCAGAATAGTTTCAATATTTATTAGTAAAGTCTACTCACTAAAGATTTTCTACATCAATGGAATCATAAATGTATGTACATAAATGATGGATGCATAGATAAACAGAGACAGAAAGAGATATATGGGCAAAGATAGATTGTAGATAACCAGATAGAAATTGATAGTAGTAAATAATTGATGATAGAAGTATAAATGATAGACAATAGAAGTAGACAGAGATTAGATAGATATAGATAGATAGATAGATAGATAGATAGATAGATAGATAGATAGATAGAAGCTCTTAACTTCTTTGAGAGGTGGGTAAAGTCTATAGATTCCTATGTATTTAATATGTATAAAATAAATTACAAAGGAAATCAATGATATTAAAACAAAGATGTATTTTTTTCCCATTCAAGTTCATGGATTCCTTGAAATCTATCCACAAAAACATCTGTGGACCCCAAGTTATTGCATTAAGGTTAACTAAGAACAGTAGATGATTTTGTGAAAAGTGCGCAGTGGGACTCCTAAGTTTTCTTTGTCCACAAAGCTCTCTGGAGGAGATCAACTGTTTCTTTCTTGCAAAATGCAGAATCCACGACTAATCTATCAACCACAGCTGCACAGCTATTAGCACAAGAGTATTCAAATCTCACAATCTCGTCAGTCTCCTGAAACAATTTTACTATTGCAATATAATTGGTTTATTTTGTAATACTTTGAAATTTTCTTTTGTAATTTTGCTTTATGCATTTATAAAAATCATTCTGAAGAGTTCATAAGTTTCAACAGTGCACCAAGGAGTTCATTGCACACACATCTTACAATTAAGAACCCTTGCATTAGTGGAGGGTTTCTGAACATACAAAAGACATTCATGAATATGAATTCATGTGCTGTATATTTCTGTGCTATATTGCTGTACTAATGATAATAAGCTATATCCTGGTTTATTATTCCATCTTTTCAACCCAAATGTTCTATGCTATAAATTTTTGAATATCATAATTTCCAAGGAAACAAAGTAATAGATGACCCAAAGGCAATTTTTATAAAGTAGAGTTGATCCAAGTAAGCTATAGCATATTTCCAATGATGACCCAACTTTGAAATACTATCAAGAAATATGATGGGGAAATGAGGTATCCTGGTTATGTGGGGAAAGAGAAAAATAACAGATGGGCAGAAAATTAATTCACATATATGAATATGTTATATATATGTGTATATATATACAAGCCCTCCACTAGTGCAAAGGTTTTTAATCATTGTGTGTATGTATATGTGTGTGTGAGTATGTATATGCATGTGTGGAATGGACTCATTGGTGATTTGATGAAACTTATAGACTCTTCAGAACAATTTTTTATTATTATTCATAAAATAAACTTAGAAAAGAAATCAATTATATTGAAATAGTTACCAAAAAAATAATTTTTTCAATTTCATGGGTGCCAAGTTATAAGAAGTCTACTAAAGTCTTCTGATGGTGCATCATGGTGGATAAGTGACCTTTTTACTAAGGGTCATTCCAGTAGGGTACAAATTCAGGGAGATTCTAGCAAACTAAAAAGACTTAGAGTAAAGGCCAAGTAATGTCTAAGGACCAGCTTTAACAAAATTCAGAGAAGCTCATCTCCAGGATGATCATAGGAAGAACTTTTTTGTCATTGAAACTCTTAATAATCATCTAATAAATTAAAGAGGATTAGCAGTCACTTGGGTAGAAGACAGACCTAGACTGACAACATCTCAAAGCCTTGTAGCATAAGTAGGTCCCAATTAGTGTGAGTTATAAATATGCAGAAGGAGTGTATCCTGGGCATGACTCACAGCCTGTATAAGAGCATGGCATTAGGGGATGCAGTGTTGTGTGTAAAGAAAAGCAAGATCTCCAATTTAAAGTAAAAATTGTATGAAGGAGAATGATATATAAGCCTAGAATGATAAATTGGAGGCAGGGTAAGGGAACAAGGATTTAATGAGTACCCACTATGTGCAAGGCACTGTTATAAGCACTTTGGCAAAACAACCATAGGAGGTAGGTGTTATTTTTATTTATTTTTTACAAATGAGGAAACTGAGACAAGGTTGAAGTGACTTGTGCAGGATCATACAACTAACGTGTATTTAAAGCCTGATTTGAACCCAAGTTATTCCTGACTCCAGGTCAAGTGTCTTATCCATTGTATATCCAGTTGCCAGGCTGTAGAGGTATTTAAATATCAGACAAGTTTGCATTTGATCCTACAGGTGAGAGGGAGTCAGAGTTTATTGAGCAGAGGTGTGCTATTATCAGAGCTGTGCTTTAGGAATTTCACATTAGTAGCTCTTTGGAGAATGGATTAGAGAGAGAAGAGATATGAAAAGGGTGGAATTTAAATTCCATTAAAAGAAAACAAGTTTTGTCTGGATTTAATGTACAAGAGTAAATCCCCTGTAAAGTCTGAAGAAGGGAAGTTGTATTATTAAAGAAAATTTTCCCCAAGATTCATATGGCAGCGGTCCACAGTATGTAATGAAAGGTATAAAAATTAGTACTTCCTCAACCGTTAGGAGCCAGTGTAAGAATCTGGGTATGATATGAAGGAGGGAGAAACATGAATGAGTGTATGTAGAGAAAAAAAAGAAAGCGAAAGAGTGAGAGACAGAGACAGAGACAGAGAGAGAGAGAGAGAGAGAGAGAGAGAGAGAGAGAGAGAGAGATGGAAAGAGAGAGAGAGAGACGGAAAGAGAAGGGAGAGAAAGGGGAAGGAGGAGCAAGAGGAGGACTAGGAAAAACTAAATTAAGCTACATCATACAAAACATCCAGAAAAGTTCAGAGGAAGTCAAGAAGAGAGAAGAGAGGGTAATTAAGGAAGGCTAGCCTGGGTTTCTCCTCAAAATGGAGGCTTTAGGAGGAACTCACTAATGGAAGAAAGGAAATTGGTCTTATGGAAGGCTATCAGGATGAGTCATGGGAGTAATACACTGTTCCAAGATGAAGAGACTCCAGGAACTGTAGGAATTTCCAGGATAAAACATCAATAAAGTAAAAATGATTTTGAAATTAGGGAAAGCCAGAAACATGACTGGGAGAGGAATGGAGGGAGACCTCCACAAAATGTGATGTTAATTTTTCTTTAGGCTGTGCCCTTGAATCTCCCTGATCTTTTCCTATAATTGCTTCATATAATAAAGTGAATAAAGGTCAGCCCTGGACTCCACCTTTGGACTTCACACATTGCAAATCCCCTCTCTTTCTGATTAGCTTGTTACTTCCAGAAACCTCCCTTTTAATGAGAGGTTCCAGACCAATCTTATCTTCATTCCTCTCCAGGCTCCATTCCTGACTCTCCTAGACTTTCACCACAGTGCCCTGGTGTTGGGTATCTTCATTTCCATCCACAAGTTTTAGATCCTTTTTATGAAGTTTCTCCTTCCATTAGACTATAATGTTCTTGAAGGCAGGAATATTTTTTCCTGCTTGTAATTATTTTCCTAGTGCCTAGTACAGTGCCTGCCATAGATTAAAGGCTTCCATAAATGTTTGCAGGAGGAACTAGTTTTATAAGAACTCAACAATATGAAGTCAGATATAGACAAAAGAAAAAAATGATGATCAAAAAACTTAAGGAGAAAAAGACCTAAAATGAAAATTTTTAATTATGTGCTAAATCTATACCAATTTCTTAAACAATGTGAAGTCCCACAGTTCACCCAATCTTGGTCATTCGCACTCTGAGAAGCATCAGTGTGTGTCATTACAGTGTTTTGTGCTAAACATTAGCTCCTCAATCAGTCTTCATTCAGAGTTCTCACTTGTAATAAGTAGTGTCCTCATCAGGCAATTGTTTCTTTTTATTTCATAAACAAACACTATTTAGTTATAATAATGGTCCCTACATACCAGGGTAGTAATGCTGGTAAGCCTAAGAAAAGTCACAAAATGGGTAGGTATATTTGTACTTATTACATTATTATTATTTGTACTTATATATATTATTATTGTAAGAAGTTCTTATTAAATAATGAAGTCTGCTGTTATGCAAGATTTTCAAACTATGCAAAAGGGTCTTGGAACATATTGATCATGTAAAATGAGGTCCTAATGTAGTGACCTCACCTTTTGAAATGGAGAATCCTCTCAAGCACTGAAGGAAGTTCTAAGATGAGCCAACAGTAAAGGGGGCCTGGTTTTGAAGTACAAAGAAAATCAGGAAAAAGGCCAGGAGAGGAAAGAAAGGGGATGTGGCCAGACATGTAGTTCAGGAAAATCACCTTTGCAGCTGTGTGGAGGATAATTTGCAGAAGGAAAGGAAAGAGATGTAAGGCAAGGAGACCAATTAGGAGGCCATTATAATAGTGGATAGCTAGGTGGCATAGTGGATATGGCACTGGTCCTAGAATCAGGAAGACATCTTCATGAGTTCAAATCTGGCTTCAGACACTTATTGACTATGTGATCCCAGGCAAGTAACTTAGCCCTGTTTGCCTTAGTTTTTCATCTATAAAATGAACTGGAGAAGGAAATGGTAAACCACTCTGATATCTTTGCCAAGAAAAGCCCAAATAAAATCACAAAGAATCAGACATGGCTGAAACAACTAAACAACAACACTGTTTGAATAGTCAAGATCTGTAGAGTGAATAAATATGTAGGATGAGAAAGAGCAAGGAGTCAAGAATGACTCTGAGGTTATCCTGACAAAACTTGGAAGGATAGTGGTGCTTTTGGTTGAGTTTATCCCATTTACTTTCACAGTTATGATTATCATCTGCATATTACCTTCCATCTTGATTTCCTCTTTTAATCCTGCCCTTCTTTCCCTCCACACCAGTGTGTTGCTTTTAATCACTTCCTCCTTCCCCCTTCCCACCACCTCCCTTCTTATTCTTATGGTGATGTTTTTGATAGAAATTGAGAAGTTCTAAAGAGGGATGGATTTTAGGAAAGGATAATAAGTTCTATTTTGGACATGGTGAGTTTGAGATGTCTGTGCGATGTCCAGTTCAAAATGTCTAATTATTCATTAGGTAGAGCTATAAGTCAGGAGAGATACTAGAATTTTATCACTGAAGTGGAACACTTGTGAGTAATAGCAAGATCATATATCCTTTGTGTATCCTAAGGTGGAATAGAGGAACAATTGGATAGATTGAAGAACTGGAAGATTCAACTGCTTGGAGGAATACCAATATATGTGCTGGTCTGCTATTATTGTGCTGGAGTTGGAGTAGAGAGGAAGAAAGAGAGATAGGCACTGAATTCATTGATAAAGGAAGGAGAGAGATTGTCTTGGGAATCAGTAGAAGACAACCACCATGATCTGGATTGGCTGATATATCTACATTGGGTGATACATCTAGAGCAAAGCTCAGAGATTCAAAGAATAAATGCCATCACCATTTGGGGGACATAATATAGTAAATAAATCATTGACGGTAAAATCAAGAGATGCTGAGTTCTGATTCCACCACTTAACTAGCCATACAAACTTGACAAGCAATTTGCCATCTCCATTTCTCAATATACTCACCTGCAAATGTAGCTCTGAATGTGTGGATTCTAGTTTAGCTTTGTGGTTGGCTCTTTGTATAATCTTGACATAGTCCATGGATCTGTTTTTCAACTACAAAATGAGAAGATTGAACTAAAACACTCAGTTCTGACTTGCCCTAGCTCTGAAGATATAAACAACTTTACCTCAAAGGTTCTTAGAAGACCAGATAAAGTGCATTAGGGTTCTTTAGCATTGTATAGTGCATTGTATAGTACTTCAGAGATATCAGCTATTTTTAGAAATACAGGTACAGTTAGACTCTAAATGAACATCCTAGTGCAAATACCAACAACATGGAAATGGGTTCTGATCAAGGACACATGCAATACCCAGTGGAATTGTGCGTCAGCTATGGGAGGGAGAGGGGAGGGGGGAGGAATAGAAAATGTTTTTTGGAACTAAGGAATAATGTTTGAAATTGACTAAATAAAAAAATAAATTTGAAATCCATGAAAAAAAAATACAGGTATATAGGGGAAGAATAAGGAAAAGGGAAGGGAAGGGAAGAATTTTAAAGGATATTCAAAGTAAGCCATCTGGTATCCTCCTTACAGTACAAGTTAGACTGAAGAGTTTGTGCTAGTGGAGGTATGCCCTCCTTTCTAAGAAGGCAGGGAGAAAGCCTAGCCCATACTTACCCTGGGTCACAAATCAAACACTCACAAGAGGAAGTCCTTTATCACTTCACATTGTCTTTTATTTAAGGTCAAATCTCAAATAACCCAACTAAATAAATCCTTAAGGAGCCAATCTTCTCAATGTCAACTTTATCACCTAACATTCTATGAATCTAGGAGAACTTTTTTTGCCCTGAATTTTTAGAAGAAAGACAAATTGGATAATCATCCCATAGCAAGGAATTCCTTAAAAGTAGTTTCCAGTGTGCGTCACTGGATCAGTAAAAAAAAAATCAGCCCCATTTCTTACTCCTCCTACATCCACTGTACATAATCCATATTGACCCCTCAACTAAATAGCATTTATTAGGTGCCTACTGTGTGATGGGCACTATTTTAGGTTCTAGGCATACATAGCCAAAAATGAAATAGAACCTGGGTCAAGTTTATTTTCTATCAGAGAAGCCTACAAATAAATATAGGTATATACAAAATGGATACATGTTAGTAAAAATTAATTAAATACCTACTACATACATGTGGAGTGTATGGGATGTTCAGGGAGAAGTAACACATATGGTGTGAGAGTTTGCCAAGCTCTTTTCAGGTCTGTTCATCTTCCTTTGGTGTCACTCAACTCCTCCCTATGATTCCAAGAAGCTATAACACATCTAGGTAAAACCTTCTGAACATATTGGACTAACCCAAGTTAAAGGTAACTCACAGACCTCAAATCCAGGAATGAGTTAGGGGGATGTCTACCCTGAGCATGTAAAGACTTACTCTGACAAAATGGATGAATGGGAATAATTTATTTCAATGGCTGTGAAGGTAGCTAAGGCAGGCATTGTGAAGCACTTAGAGTGTGGTCAGCGATCAAAGATGCCAAGGTCATTCAATGAATCCCATCCTATCACCAGTCATCCTGATTTTTGCCTTGTAGTTGAATTTCATTGATTCTGGAAGAGAGAGTAAGACTGGACTTTGTGCAACTCTGCCTCACTTAAACTCAATTCACAAGCATCATGATGGCCTCACTCTTTGATTTTCCACTATAAACTTTTGATTTTCCTTTTCAGCTTGATCTATCCTGCTTTTCTTAGCTTCCAGTTGTTTAATTGTGTTCTCAAATTTATTTATCATTTCATTTGATTTCTGGGCTTTTTTCTCCAATTGGGAGTTCCTGTTTTTGAGACTGTTGTTTTCTTTTTGAATTATTTCCAACTTTTCTTGCCAAAACTCCTCCATTTTTCTCAAAATCTCAGATTTAAATTCTTCAAGAGTTTCTGACCAATTTCTGTTGTGTTGGGGTTTTTGTGTGTGTGTGTGTGTGTGTGTGTGTGGAAGGTTTGGATGCATTTAATTGTTTGTTGTCCTCTACTGTTTCCTCAATAGACTGGATTTTTTTCACCATAAAATTTATCTAGGGTCAAAGCCTTCTTCTTGATCTTTTTGGTGGTTGGAAGTTGTATTTTCTGGGCTTTGTTTGCCATCATTAAGCTGGTTTTTCCTTCCCTTTCCAGTCAGGAGTCTGAGTGAGGAGGGCAGGCTCATTGTGTATGGAGTGAGGTTTTTGCTTGAGGCCACCTCTCCAGTCTCCATAGCTTCTACTGTTTGTAGCCCTTCTCTGTGCTATCTCCATGCCCAAGGGGGGAGGGTTGAAAAATTAAAATTAATCTCAATAATAAAAATATTATATTTTAGGAGATTTATTAATGATCATTAGAAATCAAGGACTAAAGAGGATACAAAATAAAGGCCATGTGCCCATGGCTGATTAGCCATTTCAAAATTCCCTGCTTAGTTTACCACCACCACCACCATGCTGGCTGCAAGCCCAAGAAAGAGGCCCAAGAGGACCACCCACTCACTAATATCCTCTGTCTACAGGAAGTACAAAACAATAGGAAGTCAGTGGTCTGATAAAAAAAATCTTTAAAAAGATATTTTAAACCCAATGCACATCAGTTTCCTCATCTGTAAAATTGGGATAATAAGATATACACCACATATTGTAGGATTATTGGGAGAAAAGCATTTGAAAGACTACAAAGAGTCAAATAAACATGAGATATGAGATTTATTTAATTTAGCTGATGGGGGAACTAATATTCAGAGATGTTAAGTGATTGATCCAAGGTCACAAAGGTAACGAGTAACAAAACTGAACCTTGATCCCAGATGACATAATTCCAGAGCATGGCTTTTCACCTGTACCATACCACCTTGGTGACAGTTGATAGAGAGTTCTTATGCAGTCTCCAAGAATAATTACAATGAATACAGAATAATAGATTTACCATAGAAGCAAGATAATTGAGTCTATTTGATGAAAACTGAAACAAAATAGATGTTCTGGCTAGCTCTCAATTAACAAGGAAATATAATTACATATAGTGGCTCTTGGTCTTTTGACTTTTATGTTACCATGCATCTCTGAAAGAGAGGTAGTGTACCTTAGTCAAGAAGAGGACAAGACTTGAAGCCAGGAACACTTGGATTCAAGTCCACCTCATATCCTCATGAACTATGTAACTCTGAGTAAGTCGCTTAATCTTTCAGTACATCAGACATCTCTCTACAACTATAAATTACAAAACAGTTGCTGATCTGAACCGATGGAAGGAGTTTCCATACTAGAACTTCTCAAAAAGAATAAAATCACAAATTTGGACTCCCACAACCCATATTAAAACATAACTGAGATGATAGGAAGAGAAGATGAGAGAAAAGAAAATAGAGGAAGCATCTTGTCTGCTGAGGTCTTGACATGTCAGGCAACTGAGAAGTATTCATCAGGTAAAGTCACCTACGAGATCTCCTAGGAAATGCCCAGACACATACCAGAATAGTGCCTGCAAAGATGATGCAAGAAGAAGCTGCCCCTACTTGCTGCAAGTTTTCTTGGGCCCTCTGGGTGATAATTAGAGAACATTTGATCTCAGTCAATAAAATATTGTTCAATTTCCCCTGAAGACATCAGAGATGCATTCGCTATAGTAAAAATATTTTCCCATGCCACTATTTAGATGTTTTAAGCCCAAGTGTCTACTCGTTTAATTTCTAACTATTTGCATAGTCTCTCTCTTTTCTTAAATATCAGGGCCAAGTACAAATTAAAAAAATGCAATTGCATTACTCACCTTCTAAGATGTAAGGACTTTCAGAAAATTGCCTCTGTTGTTGGACCATGTACTGTCAATGAAGTGCATATGTTAGTTTCCTAATCAGTCCATGATGACCTGGTGGTGGAGTTTACTCCCCAAGACACAATGCTGGGAAGGAGTTATGTATTTGAAACCTCATGGTTCAATGACTTTTCATGGTGTGGAGATGATTTGGAGCTTCTGAAGGCTAGGTCAGTGAAGAACAAGAGCTTGCAGGTCCTTTACTTCAAGGGATTCCATAGTCAAAGAAGTCATCACTAGCTGGGATCTCCTCAGACTTTGGTTAAGAAGACTCTGACCAACCTGAAAAAGGATGCTGCATATGTAAAGTGCTTTGCAAAACTCAAAGCTCTATAGAAAGACTAGGTTTCATTACAATTAGGATTATTATCTTCATTATTATTAATTACAATTATACCCTGTTGTCTGCTATTTGACAGACTTGTTGGGTATGTTGTAGAAGCATTCTTTTTCTGGTGTATATTGTACTAACTGGCATTTTAGTTTCCTTTCAACTCTAAAATTCTCAATTCTTTGTATTTCAGAATAGGGTCTAGTTGGACATTATGAAGGTAGAAGGCATTAGGTAAATACCTATTTAATGAATGTATAAGCCTCTTTAGGCTGTTTGTATTGAAGGTCTTACTATATATTTCCTTAAGTATGGAATGTTTGACTGTATTATGTAAATGTTAAAAAATAATTCTGTTTTAGGATATATCATAGAATATATTTTTATTTTCTTTGTCTTTTTTGAAAATATTCTAATGTGCCTTAGGTTGTTTTATTTTCTTCATTTTAAAGTAATTTCTCTGTAATTTAGGATTCAGAGTCATATGAAAAGGTAGACTGAATTTAGTAACTAGATAAACTTTCTAATTCCATACTTAGGGATGGTATATTTCAGTAGATTGACAAGTATATAAACAGATAGACTTTTCTGGAGGTGGCATTGGCACTGGGTCAGGATGTGATATCATTTCCTAGTCCTGGGTATTTTTAGAGGAAGCTTGAGTGTGTGATCATGGGAGAGTGTAAGGTCTTTGCATCCCTCCTAACTCAACTGATGCAGAATACCAGCAGACCTTTATTAGTACAATGAATCCCTCATAATGCTGGTTTTGGAAAACAGGACTGAACTCTTATGCTACAGATCTCTATTTAAAAAGCCCTTTCCTTGTCTTGGGCCCTGATGCTGAACCCTCTAAGCCACTAACTAGACTTTGCTATTTGTCCTATAGCTGAATCCTTCTGTATCTATTGTCTCCTTCTATTAGACTAAAAACTCCATAAAGACAGAGATTTTCTTACTCTTTTTTATAAATTCACAGAGCTCAGATTGTAACCTAGTAAGTGCTTAAAAATGCTTTTTTTATTTTAAAATAGTTGCTTTCTATGGTAGAAGAGCAGTAAGAGTTATGCAGTGGGGGTTAAGTGACTTACCCAAGATCACACAGCTAAGACGTGTCAAGTCAAATTTGAATCCAAAGCCTCTCATCTCTGGGACTGGGCTCTCAGACTACTGAGTCACCTAACTGCCCCTTTAGTAATGCTTTTTAATTCATTTGCCTATCCATCCATCCATTCATTCATGCATTCCTTTACCATTCATCATTAAATTGTAAGGTAAGTAATGTAAATGTAACTATCTCCACTTTAGATTAGACAACTAAATTCACTTAGACAACTTATTAAGACAATGTAAGTTGTCTCAAACAACTGAGACTCAAAGTAAATAAGTGAGTTGGCCACAGGTAAAGAGCCAGTAAGCAACAGGATTAGAAGAAGTTTAATCCAGGTCATCTAACTATGAGTCTAGATAGAGAACATGAGTCTAGTACTCTATCAGTTCATTTTCTGGCTATTTCCAAACCATGCTATCTATACTCTGGCCTTCCTCTCCCCTCCCAACTGAACTTGGACTCTGGCCAGAGGATCCTGGGTTCTTATAGAGATGCTTTTGGATCATTTCCTGGCCATTTCCAAATTCCCATTTATTTGTTGTCTTCTCTTAATATAATGTAAATTCTTTGATGGCAAAGACTGTCTTGTTTGCTTCTATTTTTGTTCCTAGCTTTTAACACAGTGCCCTGAACATAATAAACATTTAATAACTATTATCTCCTTTTGTCCTTTCAACTACCCTGACAGGTATTATGATCTAAATTTTATAGATGAGGAAACTAAAGCAAGGACAGTTTAGGTAATTTGTCCAGGGTCACAAAGGCAGTAAGCATCTGAGGTGGGACTTGAACTCAAGTGTTCCCTACTCAAAATCCATCATAAAGATAGAAAGGAGAAATGTGTATCATTATTTGAAATCAGTAAATGGAATCTTTTTAAGGTAATCAACACCCACACCATACTAGTCTTAACATACATGAACTCCAAGTTGGATATGTTGAGTTTGAGTAGTTCCTATTTGAAATCTTTACTCTATTTGAAATATCCAGTAAATATTAGCAATGAAGGGTAAAAACTAAGGGGAGGTACTAGAGTTGAACATCTAGATCTGAAATTCATATCATAGAGATAATAATTAAACCAAGAAGAAGTAATAGTCACCAAGAGAATGGCGAGGAAGAAGAGTAATCAAGGGAGCTCCTTGGGAAATACCCATAGGTAATGAACATGGAATAGAGATAAATAGGTAGATATGTTGGAGATAGAAAGATTAATGGATAGATTGTTGAGTGAATACATAGTTGAGCATATGGATAGATGGATGGACAGGAAGAGAGCTGTAAGGACAGAGAGAGATGGATGGTTCAGAGAACTGAGAAGATGGGAAAATAAGATAAAAGAAAATAGGAGTAGCTTCTTGTCTGCTAAGGTTTTCACATGTCAGGCAACAGGGTAATGTTCGTCAGGTAAATTCATCCATGACCTCTCCTCATGGTTGGATGAACTGACAACTGAATAGATGGCAGAGAGGGTGGGAAAGGGAGAAAGGGTAGAGGGGGGGAATGGAGGGAGGGAGAGAGAGAGAGAGAGAGCGAGAGAGAGCGCTAAGGACAGAGAGAGAGTGATAGTTCTGAGAACTAAGAGGATAGGAAAATAAGATAAGAAAAAAGAAAATAGGGATAGTTTCTTGTCTGTTGAGATCTTGTCAAGTCGGGTAACAGGGAAACATTCATCAGATAGAGTCAGCCTTGAGCTCTCCTCATGGTTGAATAGATAGATAATTGGATGGAAGGAGAGAGGGAAATGGAGAGGGAAAGGAAAGGAGGAGGAAGAGGGAGAGACAGAATCAGAGAGAGAAATAGAGAGTACTTACCCTGTGGTAGGCATCATGCTAAGAACTGGCTTTACAAACACAAACAATATAATCCTTACCTTCAAAGAGCTTATATCTAATGTGGAAAGTCAACATAAAAGGGAGATGGAAAGTAAAGTGTAAAGTTCAGAGATGAATTGATCCAGGAATTAATAGCTCAGGTCCCTCATAAATGGTTGTCTATTCTGGAGACTTAGCAATCCTGATCAGGGCAGGAAAATGTCCAAGGTGAAAGAAATGGTGAATAAAAGTTCAGAGAGTGAGCAGAGTCAGGAGTGAAGTGACATGGAAAATGACCTGCAACAAGCTGCAGATTAAGCTGAGAGACACTGAGAGAACAGTGGTGTGATGAAAATCTAGAAGGTGGCTGATAGTAATAAAAAGAACTTATGCTGATATAATGCTTTAAATTTATAAAACAATGCAATATGTATTTCATTTACTGTCATTTGATCAATAGTGACAAATCCAATAAAAAAGTCATTAAAAATAAGGGTTGAGGGGAAAAAAACCAACGCATTTAATACACTCCATCCTTTATCACCAGCTAACTTTCCAAGTCTTGTTTTCCATGACTCCTCTTTATCAGTTGTGTTCCAACCAAACTGGACTACTAGCTGATACTTAGACTAATCATTCTATCTCCCACTTCTCTATATTATCAGAAATGGACCATCACTTCTTGGAATATACTCCTCCTCATCTCCTGGCAGATTCCTGGTCTTCTTTCAATCTCTACTTTTTACCCTGCTTCCATCTTCGTTGTAAAGCCTTCAATGATCCCTCTAGGGGCTAATGTTCTTATTCTCTCTGAAAATATTACCTTAGCACATTGTTGGGTATCCTTTTTACTCTCTTCACTTTCTACATGTCATATCCCCCAACTATATTTTAAGTTTCTTTTTTTTTTTGGTCTTTGGATTCTTAACACCTATCAAACTTTGTCTAATTAAACAGAATCTTTTATTCATAATTTGATTATAAATTCCTTAGGGAATGACTATAGTATAAAAAGCAAAAGGTATTAATAAAACTTACAATAAAATTGA
This sequence comes from Monodelphis domestica, assembly GCF_027887165.1. Lineage (NCBI taxonomy): Eukaryota > Metazoa > Chordata > Mammalia > Didelphimorphia > Didelphidae > Monodelphis > Monodelphis domestica. The sequence goes on along the minus strand of NC_077231.1, from coordinate 71,330,077 downwards.
TTAGCAAAATGATTTTACAAAACAATTTCCTTCAAAGGAATTTGCCATGTACATAAAATGTTTTGTTTGTTTTTACATCATCCATTTCCCCCCCCCCCCCCCATATCCCTACACTTCAGGCTTCTTTTGCTCCATTCATATCCCCTAGAGTGACATGGGATAGATGTTGGTGCTTAAAAAAGGATTGTTAATTCATTACCTTATGCTTTCATCTCCACCTTAAAGACCATCACCTTTTCCCCTTCAATGATAGAATTAACAGATCTCTGAGCTGAGCAAGATCTTAAAAACCAAATAGTCCAGCCAGTATCTAAATGAGGATCCCTTGCACCACAAATGCAGCAACTCATTAAGCCTTTGGTTGAAGAATACCTTCTCTCTTTCAGATAATTAATCTATTCTGTATATTCTCTTAAATAGCTAATTATTTACAAACTGCTACTCTATTAGAATGAAAGCTGCTCGAAGGGAAGAGCTATTTTTTTTATATTTTCAGTGCTTTGTGCACAGTAAATGTTTAATAAGTGTTTGTTGATTGATAACTGATGAAACGAAATCCACTACCTTTGGATAGCAGTGATAGTTAAGAATTCTTTCCCTTGCATCTCTGAGACTTCTCCCCATCTAGGAAGTAGTGTGGGACAGTGGAAAGAACTCTGGATCTAGAATGTCAGTGGATGAATAGAGACAGAGACAGAGAGTGAAAGGAAAATAGAAAGAGAGAAATAAGGACTGTGATAGAGAGATAGATGGATAGATGGATAGACAGAAATACACACACACACACACACACAGGCGGGGTGGTTAGAAAATTGGGTAGATGGATGGATGATTGGGTTCAAACTCTATCTCAGATTCGTACTACCTGGATCAGTTTCAAAGAGTCGCTTAACCTCCTCGGGGCCCTGCTTGTTATGTGTAAAATTGAGGGAGCTTAGGTTAGATAGTCTCCAAGGTCCCTTCTAGTTTGAGATCTGTGATCCTCCATATCCTGTGAGCATCATCCTCTTTCACTCTTTAAAAACACAATTCTTTAGTTCCTAAACAAATTCCCTGTATACATTCAAAACAATATACAGTTTCCTTCCTTTTGAGATGTCTTCAAAGATACCTTATTTAGAATCCTTGAGTGGGGTCTCTGTTACTGACTGCTGATGGACTGATCTACACACTGAAAGAACTGCTTATCAGCACTCTTCAAAGAGAGCTTTAGACCCCCTCCCTTTGTGTTGATTTCTCAGCTCCATGTGGATTTCAACAAGTATTCCTCTGAAAGAGTACCATGGAGATGACTTTGGTTTCGGTTTGGTTTTCACTAGCAATCACATTTCTTTATGACTGTTTTTCTTTACTGACAGTTTTTTCATAAGCAGGTTTCAACAGTATTTAGCTATTTCTTACACTTCCACACCATACTTTTATATAAATGGACCCAACAGCCTCTTTTTCCTCTTCCAGGTTTATTTTCCCTGTTCCTTTTCCTTTAAAGTAGATAAAAATATCTTTTTTACTGGTTTGCCAATTCCCCCCAAAAAACCTATACACAGATGATCACTGTTTCTTAAAGTTAATTAAAACCATTAAAAAAACCCTCAGTTTTCTTCTTTAATTAAAAAAAATGCATTCAAAATCCCATCTCCTCTCATGGTACCTTGGCTATGAGCCACTTATACACTGAAAAATAAAATTATTCATTCACAACAAAAATCATGATTTCCTTTTGTTATTTTATGGAACTGTTTTTCTTTCTCTTCATTACTTTCCTTTTCCTCTTGCTTTTACTCAGCTTTTGGTCAGGATATTTTGCCTAAGACTTATCAATCCATTTTCTAAGAGAGTTAGGAAACTAAAATGACTGGGGATTGGACCCATCTCTCTGCTTTCAGATAACATCCCCAGGGCATGACTAGCCTCTTTTGGCCTGTGGGAAGCCAGGGGACAGTGTGTCTTGTGCTTGGAGATAAAGACTTCTGGTTTGAAGCCAAAAACACATTTTCAATTCCCAACTTTGCCACCAACTAATAATATGACCTTAGAGTCACTTTAACTGTTCTGAGCCTCAGCTTCCTGGTATGCAATATGAAATGATTGGTCTACATGATCCCCCAATGTGTCATACCTCTCAAATTATGTGACTTTACTGTCAGAGGAATATTCTTTCTCATAGGCAATAAGATTTTCTCAATTCATAATAGCCAAGCTTCTGAACTGGAAGGAAGGAAAGAAGGGAGAAAAACTGGGAAGGAGAAAAGGAAGTATGGAGGAAAATAAGGAAGAAGAAAGTTAAAGAAGGAAGGAAGGAAGGAAGGAAGGAAGGAAGGAAGGAAGGAAGAAAGAAAGAAAGAAAGAAAGAAAGAAAGAAAGAAAGAAAGAAAGAGGGAAGGAAGGAAGGAAGGAAGGAAGGAAGGAGGGAAGGAAGGAATGAAGGAGGGAAGGAAGGAAGGCAGGAAGGAGGGAGGGAAAGAAGGAGGGAGGGAAGGAAGGCAGGAAGGAGGGAGGGAAGGAAGGAGGGAGGGAAGGAAGGAAGGAAGGAAGGAAGGAAGGAAGGAAGGAAGGAAGGAGGAAAGGAAGGAGGGAAGGAAGGAAGCAAGGAAGGAAGCAAGGAAGGAAGCAAGGAAGGAAGGAAGGAAGCAAGGAAGGAAGGAAAGAAAGAGAAAGAAAGAAGAGGAAGAGAGACAGAAAAATAGGGAGTGAGGAAGGAAAGTAAGGAGGAAGGAAAAGACTAAAAGGAACAAAGATATATCTGTCTTTATATAAAGATATAACTATTCAAATCTGCCTCAGACACTTCCTAGCTGTGTGACCTTGGACAAGTAATTTAACTCCCATTGCCTAGCCCTTGCCACCTTTCTGCCTTGGAACCCAATATACAGTATTAATTCTAAGATGGAATTCCAATAAGGGATTTTTTTTTTAAGTGTATAGTCTTCCTCAATCTAGATCATAGTTATCTTCTTATACTTTTGAGCCTTGTAAAATTATCTATCTACCTATCTACTTTTATCTTCATAACTTTATAAGGTAGGTTCTATATTATCCCTATCCCACTTTATAGATGAGGAAATTAAGGCTTAGTGAAAATAAGTAAAATTTCCAGGGTCATATACTAGTAAATTCCCAAGGTAGGAGTTGAACTCAAGTCTACCTAACACTAATTGCACCTCTCTTCCCACTCACCCATGCTGGTTACCTAGTCTCTTCAACTGCAGGATTCCATGCCCATTGTTTTACAGCCTAATATTAGCATGGTACTTTCTAATTTTCAAAATGAAACTGGATCTCAGTTCTAGCAGAACATCATATATGCAAAAGAAGCTGAGGGAAGTAGAGGAAAAAAAACATTAATACTGTGAGTCTTTCTGTAAGTAGGTGTGACACACTGGACATAGCCCCAGCCTGAGCCTCAGGAGAGATAGGATCCAGTCCTAGATCTGGCACTAATCCTGTTTGCAATAGGACACACTAGCTTCTCCATAAGTACTGTTAAATTGGAGTGTATTTATGCCAGCTCTACTGTACCCCAGATGATCCTTGAGAAAGAGATGCTGCTCCTGAAATGTCTTTTTTCATGTTCTTGACTTTGAGTAGATCATTAGGAGAGTAGATGGAGAGAAAGAATAAAATATTAGAGTCTAACTCTTTGGTTCTCCTTGATATTTTCTTTAAAAGATGCTTGTTAGAAATTTTATTCATACTGTTTTATAGACTCAAAATTAATTTTCCAATCTCTATATGAAGTAAATTAGGCACAGAGGCAGCATTAAATAGTGGGAGTAGTTCCAACCTTGGAGTCAGAAAAAATCTAAGTTTCTATTCTCACCCTGACATTTATTATCTGTGACTATGAACTCTGTGCTTTAGTTTTGTTTTCTGTAAAGTGGGAATGATTCTCTCACCCTTAAACAAGGTTTCTGTGAGGTTCCATAAAATAATGCTTGTAAATCAGTTTGTAAATTGTAATCTATCATATCAATGCCAGGTAGTATTAATAGAAATTAACAATTTTCCCCATTTCTGTTGATGTCATCAATTTTTTTTCTGTTTTCTGAAAATAAAAATCCTGGATAGTCCTAAATGTCATAAATATTGCATCATCAGCCATCTTTTGCAATAATGATGGCAAAGGAAACCAGGAAAAGTAATTGATTAATTTACTTTTCTATTTTTTAGCCTTTCCCAGTTATAGAAAGTTTTTAGGGTATCATTTGCTCTTCTAAATGGTTCTTTGCCCTAAGAAGAGATTCATTCTTCAATGTCTCTTTTCAAAACATCATTGAGGGGGCAGCTGGGTAGCTCAGTGGATTGAGGGCCATGCCTAGAGATGGAAGGTCCTGGGTTCAAATGTGGACTCAGACACTTCCCAGCTGTGTGACCCTGGCAAGTCACTTGAACCCCATTGCCTATCCCTTACCATTCTTCTGCCTTGGAACCAATACACAGTATTGATTCTAAGACAGAAGGAGAGGGTTTAAAAAAAAAGCATCATTTAATAACCTGCAACATTTACTTGAACATCATCTGGTGGGGAAGGAGTAAACTCAGGCCATGAAGACACAACTTCAAGTATCTGACTAACATCTCACTTAACAAAGATAATGTCACACATCCTTCCAGGTCTGTTCTTTTCAATTCCATCTCTTCTGATTCTATAGAATCTCACCATTTAGTTATCAAATCTTTTAAAAAAATGAATAATTACTTTTCTCATATGTTTTAACTACCAAGACAATCTTACCTCTTTCAATTATAATTTTATCTGCTTATCTTTTTTTCTAAATTCTTTAAGGCTACCCACTCCATTTCCTTTCCTTTCGTTTCCTTCTTCTCTTTCTTCCTCTTTTTCTCTTTCTTTCTCCCTCCTTTCCTTCCTTTCCTTTCTCTTTTACTCATTCTTTCTCTTTTCTTACTCTTCCTTCCTTTATCTTTCCTTCCTTCTTTTCTTTTTTTTCTTTTTAATAACAAGTTTCCACATAAGTTTTATAAAGTGATATGATCCAAATTGTCTCCCTCCCTTCTTCCCTCCCCACACCCAGAGCTGGCAAACAATTCAATCTGAGTTATACATGTATTATCATGCAAAACCTATTTCCATATTATTCATTTTTGTAAGTAATCTTATAAAGCCAAAACATATATTTAAATTAACAAGTGATAAATCATCTGTTTTCATTTGCATTTCTACTCCAACAATTCTTTCTTTGGAGATGGATAGCATTATTTTTCATAAGTCCCTCAGAATTGTTCTGGATCATTGTATTGCTGTTAGAGGCAAAGTCTATCACATTTGATCTTTCCACAATGTTATTACTGTGTACAATATTTTCCTGGTTCTGCTCATTTCTTTTCTTTCTATTTTTATAATACTTTACCTCTCTTTCCCAGGTCATTCTCTACCTGGGAACTTCTGTCTTGGGAAATCAACTTCATCCTTGATTCTGGAATATATTCTTTCTTTCTTTCTCTCTTCTTTCTCTCTTCTCTCTTCTCTCTCTCTCTCTCTCTCTCTCTCTCTCTCTCTCTCTCTCTCTCTCTCTCTCTCTCTCTCTCTCTCTCTCTCTCTCTCTCTCTCTCTCTCTCTCTCTCTCTCTCTCCCCCCCCCCCTCTCTCCCTTTAATGGCTTCCTTTACTTTCTTCCTCATGTTTCTGATGACTTCTCCTATTGTAGCTTTCTGAATGACTGCTGCCCTTGGTGGTTCAGCTTATCTTTGGAGGGCTCTGCTGTTCCCTCGGAGTTCAGCGATCTGGGGTTTTGTCTATTTTATATTCTTATCACTCTCAATGATCACAAAGTCCTGATTACAAAACATGGAATAAAAGAGTCACCTCCTTCATACAGCCAGCAGCAACTTCTTTCATCATCAGTAATGAGAGAGAAGCAGTCTTAATATATCCAGGATAAAAATCAAATTATGTTTTTCTTAATGAGGTGAATAAGACAAGGATTTTTTTTTTTGGCACTGAGTAAATAGTTAGCAGATGGATTTACTGTCTGAACTCCCCCACTGTAAAAAAAAAAAACCCTACACTTTATAAAATTATTATTATGCCTTTTGTCCTACTCTCTGGGTTTAGCTGAAAATGTCATCAGTTTTAATCATCCCGCTTAGCAGGTAGAAACTAAAAGCTTAGAAGGATTCTGGAGTTTAAAAAGAAGCAAATGGATCATTCATTTTAGACATTTTAAAAATCTAACATTGAAGGGATAAGATTATGGAAAGGGCTGTCTAAATCTATAGGCAGTCTATGAGATGTGCTGAAACATTTGATCTTAGTATACCAACTCCTTATAATGCCTGATTACAAATAAGTCTTGGATTTGTTCATCTTTGTATCTCTTCTTTGTCTAAGGAATGTGTGTTTCTGAAATTCAGCAGTGGTATAGCAGATAATGTGGTTGGTCTGGATGTGAGAAGACATGATCCTAAACAAATCACTTAATCTCTGTCTCAATTTCCCCAACTGTAAAACTGTAAAATAAGAATAACCATAGTACCTACTTCCTGGGGTGTGTAAGGATCAAATTAGGTCATTATTTGTAAAGTGCTTAACATGGCACATGTGTTCAGTCATTTTTTAGTTGTATATACTCTTCATTACACCATTTGGGGTTTTCTTGGAGAAAATACTGGAGTGGTTTGCCATTTCCTTCTCTAGCTCATTTAACAAATGAAGAAAGTAAGGCAAGCAAGGTTAAATAACTTGTCCAGGATCACACAGCTGTATTAGAGGGTTGGTTTGGGTATAATGGAGAAAGGGTACTGGATCATTCCTCTATCACACAGCTAGTAAATATCTGAGTCTGGATTTGAACTCCCAAAGAGGAGTCTTCCTGACTCCAATCCCAGTATTTCTATCAACTGTACCACCTGGATGCTCCTGGCTTATAGATAGATGATGAATACTTAATTTCTTTCTCTTCCTGTTCACCTTGCTTATCCTAAGCTTCACCTCAAGCCATTGTTGAATTTTATTGAATTATTTTTCTTAAGCACAAGGATCACCCCCAAAAACTCCTGTTTTCAAGTTCTCCCTTCTTGATCTCATGTATTTTCATGAAGTTAATGATCTTTTCTCATATGACTCACACATTTCTCTTCCTAGTCCAAATATCAATATCCTTCTGTCCTACTCACCAGTTTCCATTTTGTATTTCCAGAGATCATCTAAATTTCTCCTTTGGGTTATCCCATGAACATCTCAAACTTATCATAACCAAAACTGAGCTCCCCTTCTGGTCTAGCTCCTTGGAGATGACTCCTCATTAAGACTGACTCAATAACTAGCGAGTACGTGTTTGGAAACTCAAAATATCACATTATTGTAAGACCCAGCTACATAGCTCATTCTCTAGTCTGCTCTATCTCTACCCAACTATCTGGCCCCTGTGCATGCACACACTTTTTCCCTCCTCCCCTCTTTTGCTTTCTATCTCTCCCTTATGTTTTGTCTTCTCCTATTTAAATGTAAGCTTGAGAGCAGAGATCATCTTATTTACTTGTTTTGTATTCTTGGTGCTTAGCCACATACCACTTAGAAAATATTTTATCTGTCTATATATCAATGTACTCTCTCTCCCACAATAAAAATCTATTCTTCTGTCCATCTTCCTTATTTTTGTTAGTGATAGCACACTCATCAAGATTTGAAATGATAGAATTTTCAAGCAAGTAACAAGTTTGTGCCAGGAATTAGGCCAGGCACTGAAATTACAAGGACAAAATTCAAACAGTCCCAGTCTTCAAAAATCTCAGATTTTATCAGGGGAGACAACATTTAGTTATATTCAGTCTTCCCTCTACTCTACCTCATTCCCTATATTCATTCAGGTGCCAATTCCTTCACTTATACATCACAATATTTCTTGGATCTGCTTTCTTCTTTGTCTACATCTGCTGCCACTTCAAATCTGAATTATTACCATGTCCTTCTATTTAGCACCCTTCTTGTTTCTCACATTTCTAATCCATCTTCCATGAAACTTAAACTAATCTCCCTAACACATTGTCTGACCATGTCATTCTACCTTTCAAAATCTCTAGTGCCAAAACATTGGAAAATGAGGGGATGCCCTTCAATTGGGGAATGGCTTAACAAATTGTGGTATATGTTGGTGATGGAATACTATTGTGCTCAAAGAAATAATGAACTGGAGGAATTCCATGTGAACTTGAATGACCTCAAGGACTTGATGCAGAGTGAAAAGAGCAGAACCAAGAGAACATTATACACAGAGACTGGTCCACTGTGGTACAATCGAATGTAATAGACTTTTCCATTAGTGGCAATGCAGTAATCCTGAACAACCTGGAGGGATCTATGAGAAAGAACACAATCCACATTCAGAGGAGAAACTGTTGGGAGTAGAAACACCTAAGAAAAACAACTGCTTGACTACATGGGTCGAGAGGGATATGATTGGGGATATAGACTCTAAGTGAACATCCTAGTGCAAACATCAACAACATGAAAATAGGTTCTGATCAAGGACACATGAAATACCCAGTGGATTTGCATGTGGGCCATGGGAATAGTGGGGGTAGGGGAGGGATGGATGGAATATGATTCTTGTAACCAAGGAATAATGTTATAAATTGACTAAATAAAAATTAAAAAAAATAAATAAACAAAATCTCTAGTGCAAGATTTGAAATGACTTCTCTCTTCACTGTATAGCCCTTCAAGCTGTTCCTTATTCCTGGATAATAATCCTATCTCATCTCTCCCTTTAGAAATATATATTTACTTTAAGGTTCAATTCAACCACCACCTACATAAATAGTTCCCTGATCCTTACAACCCATCTGAAAGCATTTTCTCTCTACATAATTTTTTATAGATTATCTTGAGTCTCATTTTTTACCTATCACTACTTATTTTGTATTATGTTCAAATTATATAAATTATATCCCATAATATATAATACTTTTCAAGAATATCTTATCCATCTCATTAGAATATTGGTATCTTCTAATTGGTAGAGAGTTGATACCAACTAGCTGTGAAGAGAGAATCAAACTCTTTGTCCATTAATCAGCAACTTTTAAGTTAAACTTAAGTAACTCTACTTCGTACCTTACCAGTCACTAAGTAAGAGAGTTCACAAGTCATTTGCTAGAGTGGGTGACAACTCCAGAGGTAATTGCCCCAACCCTGGACAATGCTAGGCAAATTGAAAGACCAAATTTGGTTCCTGTAAAGTGGGGAAGGGACAGGAGGTGATGTGGAAAAAGGACTATAAAAAGTCCTGAACTTCCTATCCAAGGGACTTTTCCTTTGAACTTCTCCTTTGGAGTTCATCTTTGGGGTCTCACTGTATCAGTGAGCCAGACTGGAGGAGGAGACTTTTCCCCTGGATCCTGCATCAGCTTCCTGAATGAGTAACTGGCCTTCCTTTCCTGGCTTTCGGAGAGATTGGTTCTGAAGATTCCTGCCTTGTCTTTGGAGGAAGCTGCATTGGTGGAATGCTTGCTAAAGACATTGCCAGGATTCCTGGCTTAAGAGACTACCATGACTCCATGTGGAGATTGGGACTTGAAAGAGCCCTTTCAAGGGACTTCTTTGGACAGAAATTATAGGGTATGTATCTAGGCAATACTTTATACTCCCTTCCTTCATTTCTCTCTTTTACTATATCTCTATTTAACTAAGTTTTTAAGAGCAGCTAACAGACTTGTGACTTAAGAGTTACCTTTTTAAATTGGTGACCACAATATTACTTTAGGGCTTTCATATTAGCATAAAAATATAAATTTAAATTCTTACATAGGTCACAACCCTAAAATTATCCTTACAATAATATATTATAGTACAGAGTATGCATTTAATGAAATTTTATTGAAATTAAATGAATAGGGAAATACAAAAAGATGCCCAATAGGGGTAGCTAAGTGGTCAGCATAATGAATAGAGCAACAGGTCTGGTGTTGGGAAGACCTAGCTTCAAATCTCACCTCAGACACTTCCTACCTGTATAACTCTAGGCAAGTCATTAAACACCAATTACCTAGCCCTTATCACTCTTCTACCTTAGAATCAATACTTGGTATCAGCTCTAAAACAGAAGGTAATGGTTAAAAAATAGCTGCCTGATAAATGGTTAATACCAATACAACATATATCCATAAAAAACATATGGACCCATCATATGAATCTTCAAATGTTTTTAAACTCTGAAGATAAAAAGAAATATCAGATATATATATAAATTCTTATAAAGATTTGGAAGAAGGCAATAAAGAAACTGGCATGAGATGTAATAGCTTGGAATATTCAGTGGGAAATCTTTAAAAGGAGAGATTCTCTGAGAAATAGAATGGTATAAATGGAAGCCAAAAATGCAAAGATGACAGAATAAAAATAAAACAAAATAAAGATGTATCTCAAAAGAAAGTTGAGATCCCTATAAACCAAAGTAATGGACTTAGAGATAGAGCTCAGCAAGACAACTTGATAATGTTCATGTCAGAAAATATGAAGTAGCAAGGAGTATTGACTTCCATCTTTTAGGGAATCATGCTAAAAAATTACCTAGCATTGTTGAAGACAAAGGACAAAATGTAGGCTGTATCTTCAATTTCCATGACCTACACCTTTACTCAATCTTAGCAACGTGCAAGAATGGGTCTCCTTGCTTGCCATTACCATGGCTCTCTCTAAACATATTTTACTTTTCAAATATTCCTTCTCCTTTATTCTTCCTAACCATATTCTGTATCCTCTCAGTAATATATATTGGTTACATTTCTAGGTACTCCTAGGTGCTGCTCTCACCACCCCAATTCCTTTTAAAATTTTGCTTTATGACTTCTAACCCCAACCACCTTCTTACTAAGGTTACCAACAAGTTATCTGCTCAAACTGACAGCCTTTCAACATTCCTCATTTTCCTTTTGAAATTGTTGAACACTTTCTTCCCCTTAATACTATCTCCTTCCTTGATTTCCAGGACATTCTCCTTTAGATGTATCTCCTACCTAAAGAGCCAGTCTCCTCCTTATCCTCTACTGCATCATCATACATATCATTGTCTCTTTTGGGGATTTATTCTCAAGGCTGTCTTGGGTCTTCTTTTCTTATCTCATATTCTTTCTCTTAGTAAACTTATCAGTTCCCAAGGGTTCAATTTTCATCTCTATGCAGATGCCTCACACCACTATAATCTATCCTTTGTATACTTGAGTCCTATATTGCCAACCACCTGTTGGCATTTCCATCTAAATATTTCATAGACTCTTTAAATTCAATGCATCTAAATGGAACTCATTATCTTGCTATGCAAACTCCAAATTTCCCCATTTCTAGTGAAGATACTACCATCCTACGAAGTTGCTATGATTCATAATCTTGAACCAAAGCTCATAGAGTCATCCATGACTTTTCCTTCTTCTTTACTTTTGATAACTAATCATGCGTTCTTATTCTGTGACCACATTTTTTTTACATCCACTCCTCTTCACCCCCCCCCCATAGCTATCATTGTAGTGCAGGACCTTAACACATCTTACCTGTATTTCTGCAGTAGCTTCATAGTTATTTTAGCTTATTCAAATTTCTTTCCTCTTCAGCTGATCATCCATCAGCTGCCAAATAAGTCTGCTGAAAGAACAAATACAAGTATGCCCATGCCAAAAGATTCAGTGACTTCCTTTTTTCTCCAGGATAAAATACAAACTCCTCAAATTGAAATTTAGAGTCCTTCACATTGCTGAGACCAGTCATCCTTCCCAGCTTTACTTGATATAATTTCCCTTCCCATTTCATATGATATGAAACATACTCTATATTTCAGGCAAACTATATTATTTACTCTTCCTCAATCTTGACTTTCCATTTCCTACTTTTATGCCTTTATCTAGTCTATCATTCATTTTTAATGACCTACTTTCTTTCTTGTCTCTAATCTTCAAGATAATAACTTCCTTTAAAGTGCAGTTTAGGGATAACTTGCAAGAATCCAAGAATGTTACAGAAAGAGATAGATAGATAGATAGATAGATAGATAGATAGATAGATAGATAGATAGATGGCTATATAAATAGATACAGATGAATATATAGGAAAAGACAGATATATAGAAATATATCATCTGGAGATTATTTTGTGTATATGTATATATGTGTATAATTACATATTCATTTTTGAAGAGGACTAATGACATCATGAAGTGATGTCTTGGCTTGTTTATGAATTGGATTTAAGTGAGGTAAAGTTGAAGAAAATCAACCTCACTCTCCCTTCCACAGCTGTCCAAGTCTAGTGGCCAGACAGGTGTCAAGTACTGGCAATGGCTTGGTATGCAGTGGATGACCTTGGTATCTTGGATATCTGACTTGCATATCTAAATGTTCCTCAGCTCCTGTTTCAGCAACCTTTATGGTTGTTGGGACAAATTGTTCTTATGCACCCATTGTACAGGGAGAAGTTTTTACATGCTTGTGGTAAATATCTCCCTAACTCATGGATGAGTCTGTGGCCCACTGGTTTCTCTCAACCTGATTTAGCCTATCTGTCTAGATTATTTACAGTGATGAGGCCACTGAACATGCATGGGTTTTTTGAGCCATAAGTAAGAGTTGAGTAGATACCAAGTGGATGAGCAGCCCTAAAAAGGGCTCAGAAAGCCTTCACACCAAAGTTGGTAGTTCTCCTAGAATACCCCATAGATAGAATTCACTCTCTTTCACTCCTCATATCCAATATCTGAGACCTGTTGGTTTCATCTTTGTACCATCTCTCAAATAAGCCCTCTTTTTTCCTCTGATGTTGCCCTTACCCTGGTGCAGGTCTCATCACCCCAAGCTTTGTGTATTGCAATAGCCTGTTGGAGAGTCTGCCTGCCTTAAGTATTGTCCCACTCCAGTCTGTTCCCCACTAAGCTGTTAGCGATTTTCCTAAAACCCAGAAGTCTTTTCAATAAATTCTAATGGCTCCCTGTCACTTCCAGGATCAAATATAAGTCCTCTGTTCAATATTCAAAGTTTATAACCTAATCCCCATTTCAATCCCCTTGTATATCCAAGTCTACATTTTATACCCAACCTTGCCTCCTTCTATCCACTGACCCTGGCCTTCCAGCTCTGGGCATTTTCACCAACTGTTCCTCATGCCTCTAATGCTCTCCCCACTGGTCGCTGAATTCTGGGTTCTTTGAAATCCCAGCTAAAATTCTACCTTCTACAAAACAAAAAAAAATTTTTTCTTCTGTCTGCATAATTCCAGTGCCTTCTCTTTATCAGTTATCTCCAATTAATTCTACATATGGTTTACATATGTGTGGGTATATATAACTGTTCCCATGTTTTCTTGTCTATTAGACTGTGACCTCCTGGAGAGCAGAAATTGCCTTTTCCCTATCTTTGTATCCCCAGCACAATGCCTGGCACATAGTAGGTACTTAGCAAATGTTTATGAACTGCCTGATTGGCTGTTTAAGAAAGGCTGATCTATTTAAGTGTCTTTATCCCTAAAGGCAAGGGGTATGTCTCCATAGAGTTTGAAAGTTGTTGGAGACACTTAAATGGGAATGGGTTTGCTTTTTTCATTCCCTCCTTGGGTGTCTCTCACTTTCTGACCCGGTTAGCTGTTTTGTTACTGCCTTTTAGTTTCTCCCTCTCTTGCTTGGCTGAGTATTTCTGCCTTCAGGAGGGCTGGAGCTCCCATGTCCCTCCTCCAAATCCTGTTACCTTGTGTGTTTACCATGTTTGTCTAAGGAGAGGACCCATCTGTTTAAGTTCCAGTAAGGTAATTACAGTATTTGTCTGATTTACTGTTCTCTCAGCATTTAACTGGTATGCCAGTGCACTGAAGATAAAGGTTGGGAGGGGAAGTATAACTAGATTTCAATCCAGATTTGTTTCCCTGAAAGTGTGAGAATATGCATGAAGCTGGGTTCCAATCATTTTTGTTTTCTTTGCATGAGATAAAAAGAGCCCTTAGTTGAAGCCCTGAGTAGAGACTTGGCCAAGCAAAAAGTCTTTCTTATCTTGGCTTGATCAACCTGGATCTTAAAAATGGATTTTCCAGGCTCTGTCTACTTGTACTGATATAACTTGGAAGCACAAATTCATTTAATTGCTGTCACTTTTGTAAAAAGTGATAGTTTCTCAGTAAGAAAGTAGTCCAGACTTCTCAAACAGCTAGGCATTCTAACCTATTCATCTGAATCTGGTTACTCAGGGTGAAATGCTTAGGAAACAATTCTGAGAGAAGGAAAGGGTTCTCTTCCTTTGCTCTTCTTTGTTGTTGTTGTTGTTGTTGTTTTTAATCAATACTTTTTTATTTAATCAATTTCAAACATTATTCCTTATTTACCAAAATCATTTTCTATTCCTCACTCCCCTCCCCCTTCCCATTGCCAACTCGCAATTCCAAATGTGTCCTTGTTGGTGTTTGCACTAGGATGTTCATTTAGAGTCTACATCCCCAATCATATCTCTCTCTACCCATGTAGTCAAGCAGTTGTTTTTCTTTGGTGTTTTTCCTCCCACAGTTTTTCCTCTGAATGTGGATAGTGTTCTTTCTCGTAGATCCCTCCAGGTTGTTCATAATCACTGCATTGCCACTAATGGCATGTATACATTCATATGTATGAATGTATCGAATGTCCATACATTCGATTGTACCACAGTGTATCTCTGTGTACAATGTTCTCCTGGTTCTGCTCCTTTCACTCTGCATCACTTCCTGGAGGTCATTCCAGTCTCCATGGAATTCCTCCACTTTATTATTCCTTTCAGCACAATAGTATTCCAACACCAACATATACCACAATTTGTTAAGCCATTCCACAATTGAAGGGCATCCCCTCATTTTCCAGTTTTTGGCCACCACAAAGAGTGCAGCTATGAATATTCTTGTACAAGTCTTTTTCCTTATTATCTCTTTGGGGTACAAACCCAGCAGTGCTATAGCTGGATCAAAGGGCAGACAGTCTTTTATCACCCTTTGGGCATAGTTCCAAATTGCCCACCAGAATGTTTGGATCAATTCACAACTCCACCAGCAATGAATTAGTGTCCCCACTTTGCCACATCCCCTCCAGCATTCATTACTTTCCTTTTCTGTCATGTTAACCAATCTGCTAGGTGTGAGGTGATACCTCAGAATTGTTTTGATTTGCAACTCTCTGATTATAGGAGATTTAGAGCACTTTTTCATGTGCTTATTAATGGTTTTGATTTCTTTGACTGAAAATTGCCTATTCATGTCCTTTGCCCATTTATCAATTGGAGAATGGCTTGAATTTTTGTACAATTGGTTTAGCTCTTTGTAAATCTGAGTAATTAGACCTTTGTCAGAGGTTTTTATGAAGATTGTTTCCCAATTTGTTGCTTCCCTTCTGATTTTGGTTACATTGGTTTTGTTTGTATAAAAGCTTTTTAATTTGATGTAGTCAAAATTATTTATTTTACATTTTGTGACTCTTTCTATGTCTTGCTTGGTTTTAAAAACTTTCCTTTCCCAAAGGTCTGACATGTATGCTATTTGGTGTTCACATAATTTACTTATAGTTTCCTTCTTTAGGAAGGAATGACTTTTCAAGTCATTCACCTATTCTGAGTTTATCTTGGTGTAGGGTATGAAGTGTTGATCCAACCCTAATCTCTCCCACACTGTCTTCCAATTTTCCCAGGAGTTTTTATCAAATAGTGGATTTTGGTCCCAAAAGCTGGGATCTCTGGGCTTGTCAGAGACTGTCTTACTGAGGTTACTTGCCCCAAGTCTATTCCACTGATTCTCCTTTCTGTTTCTTAACCAGTACCAAATCGTTTTGATGACCACTGCTTTATAGTATAGTTTGAGATCTGGTACTGCAAGGCCACATTCATTTGCATTTTTTTTTCATTATTTCCCTAGATATCCTGGATCTTTTGTTCTTCCAAATGAACTTTGTTATGTTTTTTTCTAATTCAGTAAAAGTTGGGTAGGATGGTCATTTTTATTATGTTAACTCATCCTACCTATGAGCAGTTAATGTTTTTCCAATTACTCAGATCTAGTTTTAGTTGTGTGGAAACTCTTTTGTAGTTGTGTTCATATAGTTCCTGTGTTTGTCTTGACAGATAAATTCCTAAGTATTTTATATTGTCTAGGGTGATTTTGAATGGAATTTCTCTTTCTAATTCCTGCTGCTGAGATGTGTTGGAAACATATAGAAATGTTGATGACATATGTGGGTTTACTTTGTATCCTCCAACTTTGCTAAAGTTGTTGATTATTTCCACTAGCTTTTTAGTTGATTCTCTAGGATTCATTAAGTAGACCATCATATCATCCACAAAGAGTGATAGCTTGGTCTCTTCATTGCCAATTTTAATACCTTCAATTACTTTTTCTTCTCTAATTGCTACTGCTAGTTTTTCTAGTACAGTGTTAAATAATAGAGGTCATAATGAGCATCCTTGTTTTACTCCTATCTTATTGGGAAGGCATCTACTTTATCCCCATTGCAGATGATATTTGATGATGGTTTTTGATAAATTCTTTTTATTATTTTTAGGAAAGACCCTTCTATTTCTATACTTTCTAGTGTTTTTAATAGGAATGAGTGTTGTATTTTGTCAAAGGCTTTTTCTGCATTCATTGAGATAATCATGTGATTTTTGTTGGTTTCCTTGTTGATGTGGTCAATTATGTGGATGGTTTTCCTGATATTGAACCATCCTTGCATTCCTGGTATACATCCCACCTGGTCATAGTGAATAACCCTCATGAGCACTTGCTGAAGTCTTTTTGCTCTAATCTTATTTTAGATGTTTACATCCATGTTCATTAAGGAGATTGGTCTGTAGTTTTCTTTTTCTGTTTTTGACATGCCTAGCTTTGGAATTAGTACCATATTTGTGTCATAAAAGGAATTTGGTAGAACTCCCACTTTGCTTATTATGTCAAGTAGTTTGTATAGTATTGGGATTAGCTGTTCTTTGAATGTTTGATAGAATTCATTTGTGAATCCATCAGTACCTGGGGATTTTTTCTTGGGGAGTTCTTTGATGGCTTGTTCAATTTCTTTTTCTGATATGGGATTATTTAAGAATTCTATTTCTTCTTCTGTTAATCTAGGCAATTTATATTTTTGTAAATATTCATCCATATCACCCAGATTGGCATATTTATTGTCATATAATTGGGCAAAATAGTTTTTAATGATTGACTTAATTTTCTCTTAATTGGAGGTGAGTTCTCCCTTTTCATCTATGATACTGTTAATTTGCCTTTGTTCTTTCCTTTTTTTAATTAGATTGACCAGTACTTTGTCTATTTTGTCTGTTTTTTCAAAGTACCAGCTTCTAGTTTTGTTTATTAGTGCAATAGATTTATCACTTTCAATTTTATTAATTTCTCCCTTAATTTTTAGGATCTCTAATTTGGTTTTCTTCTGGAGGGGTTTAATTTGTTCTCTTTTAAGTTTTTTGATTTGCATGTCCAATTCATTGTCCTCTGCCCTCCCTAATTTGTTAATATATGAACTCAAGTATATAAATTTTCTCCTCAGTACTGCTTTGGCTACATCCTATGGGGTCTGAAAGGATGTCTCATCATTGTCATTTTCTTCAATGAAATTATTAATTCTTTCTATGATTTGTTCTCTAACTAACCAATTTTGGAGAATCATATTATTTAATTTCCAATTAATTTTTTGATTTATCTCTCCAAGTACACTTACTGATCATTATTTTTATTGCCTTCTGACCTGAAAAGGTTGCATTTATTATTTCTGCCTTTCTGCATTTGTTTGCCATGTTTTTATGACCTAGTATATGGTTAGTCTTTGTGAATGTATCATGTGCTGCTGAAAAGAAGGAATGATTCTTTTTCTCCCTGTTTATTTTTCTCCATATATATATTACCTATAATTTTTCTAAGATCTCATTCACATCTTCTACCTCTTTCTTCTTCATTTTTTGATTTGATTCATCTAAATTTTATAGTGGTAGGTTCAGGTCTCCCATTAGAATAGTTTTACTATTTATTTCCTACTTCAAATCTACTAGTTTCTCCTTTAGAAAATTTGGATGCACTGGGTCTGTACCCCAAAGAGATAATGGACAAAAAGACATATACAAAAATATTCATAGCTGAGCTCTTTGTGGTGGCCAAAAACTGGAAAATGAGGGGATGCCCATCAATTGGGGAATGGCTGAACAAACTGTGGTATATGTTGGTGATGGAATACTATTGTGCTGAAAGGAATAATAAAGTGGAGGAATTCCATGGAGACTGGAACAACCTCCAGGAAGTGATGTATAGCGAGAGGAGCAGAACCAGGAGAACATTGTACACAGAGACTGATACACTGTGGTATAATCGAACGTAATGGACTTCTCCATTAGTGGCTGTGTAATGTCCCCAAACAATCTGCAGGGATCTAGGAGAAAAAACACCATTCATAAGCAAAGGATAAACTGTGGGAATAGAAACACCGAGGAAAAGCAACTGCCTGACTACAGCGGTTGAGGGGACATGACAGAGGAGAGACTCTAAATGAAACTCTAATGCAAATATTAACAGCATGGCAATGGGTTTGAATCAAGAACACATGTGACACCCAGTGGAATCACGCGTCGGCTATGGGGGGGAAAGGGGGAGGAAAAAAAATGATCTTTGCCTTTAATGAATAATGCTTGGAAATGATCAAATAAAATATTATTAAAAAAAAGAAAATTTGGATACTATACCATTTGGTGCATACATGTTGATTAGTGATATTTCTTCATTGTTTATACTCCCTTTTGTCAGGATGTATTTACCTTCCCTATCCCTTTTAATCAGGTCTATTTTTACTTTGGCTTTGTCAGATATCATGATTGCAACTCCTGCCTTCTTTCTTATGGTTAAGATTTTATAAACCCTTTTTATTTTTCTGTTTTCCATATTCATTTTTGCAAGTGAGTAATCTAAAACTCCAAAGCAAAAACCCAAATAAACAATTGAAAAACGATATTCATTCATCCATATTCTGATTCCAAGAGTTCTTAAGCATCCAATTTTAATGTTAAATCATTAAATTAATCTGAGCCAATCTGAGGTCACAGTTCTTATATCAAAGAACAGGACAAGAGTCTTTAGAAACTCAGCATTATGAAAGTTCTTTGGTAACCTGAAAAAATGAATCAATTGACAGAAAGCGGTTGGATAGCAAGGTCTTTTTATATGAAAAAGTAAGAGTTTTCAACCTTGATAAATTAGTTTCTTTCAATAACACCTAAGATAGGTGTCTAGAAATTCTTAAGACAATGTGGCAATAATTGATAACATTTTAATTCTTATTACTTAAAATTATATTTCAAGTTTTCAATTAGCATTTACTTAGCACCTACTATGTGCCAAGCAATCTGCCAATGAATTATTATTAAAGTTAACATCTTTCAGATGGTGTCAACAAAGAATATTCAGAGTTAGTCAGTGAAAAAGCATTTTTGTTGTCCTCTCATTCAATTGTGTCCAACCCATTGGGACCCCATGGACCATAGCATGCCAGTCCTTCTGCCCTTCACTATTTCCTGAAGTCTATCCAAGTTCCAGTTCCTTGTTTCCATGACTCTCCATCTCTTCCTTTGCCACTCCCTCATCCTTTTGCCTTTCATCTTTCCCAACATCAGGTCTTTTCCATTGAATCCTTTCTTCTCATTAAGTGGCCAAGGTACATAAACTTTGCTTCAGGCTTTGTCCTTCCAATGAGTAGTGTAACAAGGGAATCACTTTAAAAGACTGATATATATTAATTTAAGGTCGCCAAGGAATCAGCTATGTAATTCCTAAATGAAAAACTCAAGTCAGCCGTCAGCCTTTTTTGGAGTTTAATTACAATAGGAGTAAGAAAGGAATTAGAGATAGAGAGAGAGAAAAAGGGAGAGAAGGGAATAGGGCTTAAATACCCCTTCTGTTTAGGCTGGGCCAAATGGCCCAAGCCCTTAGATAGCTGGAGCAAAGAAAAGAGACCAGTCCCTATTACTCACGTGTCCAAAATGGAGAAACAGTCTCAGGGGCCCCCACCTTCAGCTTCCTTCAGAGCAAGCCTTCTCAGAGCCCAGGAACCACACCGACCAAGACCTCAACAACCTCCCTCAGCTTCAGACCCTCCTATCTTTCAGGAAACCATCCAAGTTCCTCCTCCCAGTTCTCCCATCTACCAATCACTCTTCATCAATTTCCCTATGCCAATGGAGGCTCTAGCTTAACCCAGGACCGCCCAGAGGTTTCTGGCTTTTGCACATGTCTGTTGAAGGTCATATTTTCAAATGATTAAATCTTTACTCCTTTGCTACAGCCCTTTCTAAATCCTGTTAACTTGAGTATGGTAGAGATTGGAATAATTAAATTTTGATCTAGGCTGCAGCCCTTACTCAATCCTATTAGGACTGAATAGGGTGGAGATTTATTCCAAGTATCTCCATTGTATCAATTCTAAAATCAATCAAGACTCAAAGAAATTCCTGTTCTATGCTTAAGCATAGGTCAAAGTCCTTTCCATTGTTCAGCAAAGGGTTTCTGTCCTAAAGTAATCTTAAGAAGGGAAGAGAAGGAACCTCCCATGCCAAGGGGGTTCACATTCCAATAGACTATCAGTAAGAAATTTTCCAAGTATGAAATATCCCAATGGTGAAATTTCCAACATTTATAAGTCTAAGGAAATTTGAGGTTTACAGTAGTCTTAATTAATTTCTGTAATGATAATTATAAGTATCTATGAAGGACCTATATGCCAGGCACTGTGCTAGACACTGGAGATACCAAGAAAGGTAAAAGATGATCCCTGTGGAGGAGAAAACATGCCAATAGCTATGTACAAACAAGCTAAATATAGGATAAAAACAAAGGAACTTCCTGTTGAATGTTTAAATTGTGCTAGACGACCTTCAGCTATAAACTCTAACTGTGGGAAAGTTCACCAAATAATCTTTCTTTCAGGCTGAGTTTGAAGATGGGGGAAGTTCTCAGTTGAACAAATGAGGATCAGAAATTCCTTTATGCTTTCCAGAAATTCTTGATCTTCTAAACTGATATATTTCAGAGTTATATGAATTGTGTGAATACATGAATGGTTTATTTCAGCATAGAGAAACTAACCATCAGTCATTTAAAACATAACATAAAAATAATGACCTGAACTGCAACTATCGATATGATTAAATGTGAAGTTACTTATGTGATACATAATTAATTTAGGGATTTGTCCTCTGGAAATCTCAGCCGTCCTCACTGCTAAAGCCTTTTCAGACAGTTATAACTGTAACTGACCTTGTTATTTTACAGCACTTTAATAGTTTTTAAAGTTGCATTTAGCCCCCTCTGCTTTTGTCCACGTTTGCCACTGAGCAGTAATGCTAACCCTAGCCTTTAGGAGTATTTAAGACAAAGTCCTGGGTACTTCATCACTGGGTTATATTTTTAATTTTGATTACTTAGAGTTTGAAGTTTATAGTTTGGATTTTAATATGAAAAAATATATTAAACTCAAATTATCACAGAATGGAGCTAAAACACTGTGAAGCTAAAATTTGTTATCTTAATATGGAAATATCTTACAAACCAAGATACTTTATGCAATTGAGCACAACCTATGATATAAAACCTCAAAGGCTTCCCATTGATTTGGGGAACTTTACTGAAACCTAAAGTGGTAAATTGGGATTATTTTTCAATTTTACTTGCTTCATAATCTGCCTTTAACTTTAAATAATAATGATTGTCATTCAGTTGTTTCAGTCATGTTGATACTTTGTGACCTGATTTGGAGTTTTCTTGGCAAAGATACTGAAGAAGTTTGTCATTTTCTTCTCCAACTCATTTTATAGATGAGGAAACTGAGGCAAACAGGGTGAAATGATTTACCCATGGTCACACAACAAGTAAGCATCTGAAGTCAGATTTGAATTCAGATCTTTCTGACACCAGATCCAACATTGCCTTCCATCTTAAAATCAGTACTATGCTGGTTCCAAGGCAGAAGTGTTGTGAGGGCTAGGCAATGAGGGTTAAGTGACTTGCCCAAAATCACACAACCAAGAAGTGTCTGATGTCAGATTTGAACCCAGGACCTCCTATGTCTAGGCCTGGCAATCAATCCACTAAGCCATCTGGCTTATCTACACCCCCTGCTTTTTTTTTTAATATATACATTTATATAGCACTTAACCAGGTATCAGATTCTATTGCTAAATGCTTTACAATTATTTTCTCATTTGATCCTCACAACAACTCTAGGAGATAAGTATTATTATTATTCTGTTTTACAGATGAAAAAATTAAGCGACTTGCCCAGAACCACATAGGTTGTAAAGGTCCAAGGCAGGATTTGAGCTCAGATCTTCCTGAATTTTGATCCAGTTCTCTCAATTCACTGTACCACTAAGACAAAAGCTTAGTTCATGAGCAATTTTGCTTTTCTCTAATATTAAGATGCACATTTGCAAATACTTAATACCAAATACCTCCTCTCAATTTGATAATTTTTAAATTGTTCTATTTATATTTAAGGAAAATTGTTCAATTTAATTGTATAAGGGATGGACTAGATACCCTAATTAACAAATGTCATTCTTATCCCTGAATGATCTGAAAATAGTTGTTATTTGACAAAGTCTGTGAAATAAAAAGAAGAGAAAAAAGGATGGGCTAACCTACATAGAGATGCTCAAAATTTCCTCGATCTTGGCATAATTCTATTTTAATATAATTTTGTTCTTATTGGGACACCTGATTACTTCTCAGAATTTGCTGAAATCCATACTGCAATTATAATAATAAAGACTGTAGGGGAATGAATGTAATAGATACCACTTATGCTGAATTTGGAAATAAGAAACCACTGACTCTCACTTAGCCTTTATGATATGTATAATATCTTACATCTACCTAGAGATCTTAGGTTAATGGCTGGTCACTAAACCCATCCCTAATCTCATCATCTATGTGAAGAAATATGCATTTTACCAAAAGAACATTAGCAGATATTAATTTTGGATGATTGTTTATCATTAATGATTTTTTTCTTGTGATTGGTTATTGGTTGACTATTAAGGACTTTGGTTCTTGATTACTGAGACTTGATTTGGGATGATCAGATTATTGAGTACAAACTGGATAAATGGGGCAGCAAGGGAGCACAGTGAATAGAGTGCTGGTCCAGAATCAGGAAGCCTCATTATCTTGACTTCAAATCCAGCTCTCGATACTTACCAGCTGTGTGACTCTGGACAAATCACTTAACATTGGTTGCCTCTGTTTCTCTGTCTATAAAATGAACTGGAGAAGAAAATGGCAAAAATAATTCCAGTATCTTTACCAAAAAATGCCAAATGGGGTAAAGAAAAATTAGATACTACTGAACTGGATAATCATCAGATACTTATTTTTCTTTAAAGAAAACCATTTCCTCATTCTGTCATAAACTGAGAAGCAGTGTGATATAAGGGATGAAGAAGAAGCCTTGAAACCAGGGAGACCTGGATTGAAGTCCTGCCTCTAGTTCATTCTGACTATGTGATCCTGGGCAAAGAACCTAACTTTCCATAAGCTAATTCTCGAAGACTTTATGTTGGGTTGACCATGCCAATTGCCATTGTTAGACGGAGTTTCTTCACCCAGTAGGATCTTATACCAATAAAATCATTGGTAGACATTTCTTATTATTGTATCATAGATTATAAATTGACTAGTAAACTCCAATACCTCTTAGCTAACAAAACTGTTAATTCAAGTGTTAAGAAATAGGCTTGGAAGGAAATACAGATCACCCTGAGAGCAGTGGCTAGTGGTTGGTTTGCTTCTGTTCTTGTTATTGTCTTATTTCACATCCTAGCACTTGGCATGGGACCTTGCATGTAGGCACTAAATAAGCCACTTGATGAATAAATACATTTTCGAATTGCTATGATGATTGACATTGATAAAGACGTTTCAAGACCAGGGACTAGAAACTCCACTACAAGCCATTGGAAAAGAAAAAAAAATGGAAGTTTCCCTGAAGAAAGGACCCCATTGGGTACCCTGACCCAGTGTCACCATCAAATAGGAAGACCTTCAGTCTGGGAGTCTGCAGAGGTCCCACTTTAAAGGACTTTAGAGATGGATACAACAAGAAAAAGGCAGAGTAAACATGATGTGAACCTCCAGACTGAGAAGAGGACTTCTCTTCCCTTCCTTCTCTTCTTTTTTTCCCTCTTCTCTTCAATAATAGCTGTAAAATAACCTCCATATCACAAATGAGCAATGTTAATATAACAAAAACTATTCCCTCATCTAGTTGGTAAACAGTGAAATTAACCCTGTGAGTTGGCAGCACTTAGGGCTATTCATTTAGGTTTTGCATTTTTTTTTTGACACAAGTAAAAGTGTTTCTGCTGACATAGCAGTAATCTACCATGTAAGGGAAAATGCCAGCAGCCCTATAGATAAGAGGGGGCTGCCTTGAGCTACAAAGGTGTCAAATCAGTTTTATCTGTACATAGATTTCTAGGAACATTAGCGTGGTGGCTTTGGAAATAATGGCAGGACCATTCCAATTTATTACCTTCTTATTACATTGTTTTGTTTTTCTCCTGTCAGTGAGAACATCTCATATGCCTAGATCTCATGCACCTTGAGTAATATGGCATTATGAGTTACAAATTTGCTATTCCCAAAATGTGAATCAACAAAAATAATCCAGTATTTTGAATCAGAGGGCCTGGGTTAGATTTTTGGCTCTGCTTTTTACCATCTGTATGACTCTTAGAAAATCACTTCCCATTGTTCATCAGCTCTGGGAGGGGGGAAGCAGAAGGGGAGGGAAAGAACATGAATCATGTAACCATGAAAAAATATTCTAAGTTAATTAAATAAATAAAAAATGGAAAAAATGGAAGATCACTTCCCTTCCCAGGATTTCAGTAAAGGCAATTTGATGCAGTAGCTGGAACATTGGACCTGGAGTTAGGAAAATCAAAGTTCAAATGCTACCTTACATACTCACTGCATGGCCTTAGGTAAATCACCAAACCCTTGTCTGCCTCAATTTCCTCATCTATAAAATAGGGATAATAATAACTTCTACATCCCAGGTTTGTCATAAGGGTAAAAACTAAGTTAAAATTCATAAAGTGCTTCAGAAACCTTAAAGCACTACATAAATACTAGCTATCACTATTATTATCTATAAGGGAAAGCTTAAAACTAAATGAGGTTTCTTCCAATTCTAAATCCCTAGTGCTATGATTCTCAGATCTTTAAATAGGATAAAACCAAACTCAGAAAAATTTGCCTCAATTTATCTTGTGAGGCCCTTCTATAATTTTCAGACCCAGACCTGGAAGAAGTTAACATTGTCATAGTGATGTCCTACTTTCCTTCTTACAATAAATTCCTCTGACTAGGAAATGCCTTATGACATATTTAATTTCAAAGTGTAGCTTTAAACCCCCTGGAAGTAATTACAAGGGTGAAATAATGTTCTTGTAAAAACCAGTCATTTCTTAATTGTTTTATGTGCCAAAGTTTAAATAGTCCCTATTACACAAGGATACTGATATGGGATAGGGAACAGATCTTAGGACTATATTAGAGGGAAAACCCCTATTTCCCTCTCCAAGCTGTTCTCTGTCCTGTTGAAACTGGAGCATATAAACAATCATTGTTGAAAAACACCAATTTTCTTGCTTCTTCCATTTGCTGATGTGGCCCTATGGAAATCAGAACAGATGGCCTGAGCATCCGAGCATCCCAAAGTTCCAAGGGGTCATCTTGAAGTTGCTTACCTCGGAAAGGTAGAAGTCAAATTCAGCAGTTATCAGAGACCTGCTAGAAATAATGATATGGCCAGAGGTCTCCATATTCCTTTCTCAGAATGGTCATAATTGAGACTTGAGGAAGATGAGAAGTTTCAATTTTAGAGGCAGACAGAAAAGGCTTTTGCTGTTGGTCACTGTGGGGAAAACAGGTCTATATCGAACTTCAAGGAAGATGGACAAGGAAAACCACTCAAATCTCAGACTGAAGATTCAATCATAGTTGTCAAAAGATGAATCCAGAGGGCGGCTGCGAGACTCAGTGGATGGAGAGCCAAGTCTACAGACCTGTCCAGCGTTCAAATCTGTCAGACACTAACTAGCTTTGTGATCTGGGGCAAGTTACTTAACCCCCATTGCCTAGTCCTTATTGTGCTTCTGCTTTAGGACCAATACAATGTATTGTTTGTAAGAAGGAAGGTAAGGGTTATTAAAAAAAAGAGAGCGAGAGAAAAGAAAGGAAGGAAGGAAGGAAGGAAGGAAGGAAGGAAGGAAGGAAGGAAGGAAGGAAGGAAGGAAGGAAGGAAGGAAAGGAAGGAAAGGAAGAAAGAAAGAAAAAAGGATGAATCCATTCTTCCATACATGAATTTTCATTTCCAACTATGCAAATATATACTGGCCCACATGACTAGGGCATAAGGGAAAGTGAGGAGGAAATTACAGTCATCCCGTGCTATATTGTGGTTCACTTATTGCGACTTCACTGTATCCCGGGTTTTTAAAAAGTATATATCTAATTCTGTATCATGGAGTTACACTTATCACAGTACACTATTAGCTGATGGAATGAAAGGTGACCAGACACAGTGCTATGTTCTCTATCCTGGGTGATGATTGACTCAGTGACTGTAGGTAAATAAGAGTAAGAGTGTATATGGGAATTGGGAAGAGTCTATAAATCCTTAATATATATATATATATATATATATATATATATATATATATATATATATAATAAAATAAATATAATGATGCTACTTCAAGGATATTCACCTATTGCAGGAGTCTCTGTAACATAACACCCATGATAGGTGAGGGATCACTGTATCTCCAAGGAAATCAATTAAAGATTCTTACTTATTTTAAGAAAGTCATGATGGCATAGTAGAGATTGTAGAGACTGCCCTCAAAACTAGGAAGAATGGCATTCAGATCTGCCTCTGATGGTGTAATAGCTGTGTAACCCTGGACAAGTCACCTAATCTATTCATCCAGTTTCCCTAATAACTCTCTAAGACTATACATGGCAGAGAAAGTTTCTTCATCCTGGATTTTGCTACATTGATCAATTCACAATTCTAGACCCTATCCCAAATTGCTTTAAAATTCCTTTTATAAGCCTAATAATGAATTCTTACCTCTGAGATGAATGTACCTCCAAATGTGAAGCAAGCAGCTCATTTCCCACCAAGAGATCTTATGAAAGAATAAATATTGAAAGCATAAAGATTTCTAATATCAACTGTTGTCCTTTTGAATTTGTTCATTTTAGGATAGATTATAATTTGTCTTGTAAAAAGCAAATATGTTGCAGTTTCTATAATACTTTAAAAGGATTTTATTATTTCTGGTATTTTCACCATCCCCAACACCTACAAGTAGTGATAGAAGCCAACATTTTATAGAACAAATTGTAAGAAGAGTTGGAATAATTTGAAGCTACATTCTCAATGTCTTCTATACTCTTAAGAGTGCTGAGAGTGAAATGACCAAATGCAATGACTGCTTTCTTCCTTTTCCCCCTTCCCTCCTTCCTCCCTCCTTTCATTCCTGTATTCCTTCTGCCTCCCTCCTTTAATTCCTACATTCCTTCCTTCCTCCCTCCTTTCATTTCAATATTCCTCCCACACTCCTTCCTTCCTTACCTTACCTTCTAATACAGTGAGATGATACTACTAATTATGTACTGTTAACTTGGAAATAACACAGAACTACTAAAGTAGTCAGAAAAGCCAAGTCTTACTAGTACAAAAATATTTATAGCCAGGAACTTTGTGGTGGCAAAAAAAAATTGGAAAATGAGGGGATGCCCTTCAATTGGGGAGTGGATAAACAAATTGTGGTATATGTTGGTGATGGAATACTATTGTGCTCAAAGGAATAATGAAGTGGAGGAATTCCATGTGAGCTGGAAGAACCTCCAGGAAGTGTTGCAGAGCAAAAGGAGCAGAACCAGGAGAGCATTATACACAGAGACTAATACACTTGTTGTGGGGTGTAGAGATATACCTCTGGGGTTCAGGAAGGATACCTTCTGCAAGAATGCAAGACTCTGAAGTGGACTTCCAGGTAAGCATGGTGGCAGTGTAGATGTGGGATGTTTCCTCTCCTCAGACCCACTGATACAAAGACCCACATAAAAAGACCCAAAAAAAATTTTCATGAGAACGAAGGGACTTTACAGTAGGGCAAATCATTGAAGGTACATGGGATTTAGGCATTTCCACACTCTTAGGGGGGAAAGCTCCCACCCAAATGTGAGTTGATCTACTGTCCCCTACCCCAACTATGGAGGCAGAGTCAGAGCCAGCATGCCAGAATCAGCAAGTGAGTGAAGGGCACCTCTGGAGTGAGGAAGGGGCAGCTCTAGGTCTTGGGTGCTGACAAAGACCACCAAGGACCTACCCCCGAAAGCAGTTACACCCAAAAACCCAGCAGGCAGGCGGGGGAGCACAGACCTTGGGCACTCAGAGCCAGCTCGTGTCAGAATCAGTGAGTGCACTAGTGACACCTCTGGAGTGAGCAATGGGCACCTCTAGGTCTTGGGAGCTGATGAAGGCAATCAAGGACCTACCCCTGAGAGCACTTACACCAGAAATCCCATTAGGAGGGGGGAGTGCAGACTGTGGGCACCCCCAAGAAAGTAATGCAGCTGTGGAGATTTGAGACCTTGCCTCAGGCAAAATCCTTGCTCCGTAACTCCATACACAGAGAACCTGCCCAGCTCACTCAGATATCTGACTAAAAAGGAAAGGTAAATCATCCACAGTGATGGCTAATTGCACACTCCTTCCCCAAAACTCCCCAACAGCCCCAAACTCCTTCCAAAAAAAGCAAAAAAAAAAAAAAGACAGTGACACTAGAAATTTTTTACAGAGGAAAAACCCAGGCTACAGAAGATATACAGGAGGAAATTCAAACAAAAACAAAACCTTCTAAAACTGGAAATTGTCCCCAAACTCTGGGAGAATTTAAATAGAAGCTTATAAAAAAGATGGAAGCCTTCTGGCAAGAGAAGTGGGTAATGGTTCAAAAAGAGAATCAAAAAATTGTAGCTAAAAATCAAAAATTATAGGAGAAAATTAAAAAAAATTATAGCAGAAAATCAAAAGGTTAAAGCATAAAACCAGGCCTTCAGGATCAGAACTGAGCAACTGGAAACCAATGTTCTTGTAAAACAGCAAAGTCAAAAAACTGACAAAATAGAAGAAAACATAAAATATCTCACTGACAAGGTGACAGACCTGGAAAACACAGGAAGGAGAGACAATTTGAGAATCATTGGTCTACCTGAAAAAACAGAAATAAACAGAAATCTTGACATCATACTACAAGAAATCATCCAAGAAAATTGCTCTGATATTTTTGAACAAGAGGGAAAAATAGACTTTGAAAGAGTTCATAGAATACCCTCTATACTAAATCCCCAAAGACAACTCCCAAAACTGTAATTGCTAAATTCCAGAGCTTTCAAGCTAAGGAGAAAATTCTACAAGAAGCCAAAAAGATGAAATTCAGAAACCAAGGAGCACCAATCAGGATCACATACGACCTGGCAGCTTCCACACTAAAGGACCGCAAGGCCTGGAACAAGATGTTCAGAAAGGCAAGAGAACTGGGTCTTCAACCAAGAATCACCTATCCATCAAAACTGACTATATACTTCCAGGGAAAAATATGGGCATTCAACAAAATAGTATTTGTAAATAAAAGACCAGAACTAAGTGGAAAGTTGATATCCAAACACAAAGATCAAGACAAACATGAAAAGGTAAATTAAAAAAAAGAGGGAAAAGGAGAAAAAAAATTCTTTGTATTCAAACTCTCTTCTTTAGGGGCTACAATTAGATCAAATTATATATATTAATATATGGGGAAAATGTAATTCTCAAAAATTGTATTCATTATAATAGTAATTAGAAGAATCACTCATAGGAAAAGATTGGGGCATGAAGGGCTAAGAGATGATATTAAAAAATAAAGAAAAGAGGGAAATCAAAGATGGCACCAAGAGATACTTGAAGAAGCAAAATAAATGTAATAATCTCTTTCACACAAAAAGATACACATAGGAAGGGGAGGGGAAGAATACTCTCATAAGAAGGAGAGGAAGACAGTGCTAATAAAGAATACTTAAACCTTACTCTCAGAGAAATTAACTCTGAGAGG
This sequence comes from Monodelphis domestica, assembly GCF_027887165.1. NCBI lineage: Eukaryota > Metazoa > Chordata > Mammalia > Didelphimorphia > Didelphidae > Monodelphis > Monodelphis domestica. The sequence goes on along the minus strand of NC_077231.1, from coordinate 71,299,922 downwards.
GAAGAGCATCTAGATCCATTGGGATCTTGAATTCTATCTTATCCTACAGGGTAAGGGAGAAAGTAAAACTAAGGGGGGAGGGGGAGGGAGTAAAAAAAGGGAAGGAAGGAGAGGGGGAGGGAACTTATGAGACCCTAAAAAAAAGAAGGAAACAAAAAGGGAGGGACCAGAAAGGGAAGCATATCAAGGGAGGGGATTAGGGTGATTGATTAAAAGTAAACCACTGGTTTAAAAGGATATAGCAAAAGAAGAAATATATTTTAAACTTATATTACTGAAAATCAAAAAAGTTAAAGAAAATCTTAATACTGCTGACATGTGCTTCAAATATAAAAAGGAGAGAAAAAATAAAAAACTGAAATAGTATATTGCACATGCAAGCAAAATATAAAAAAAGAGTTTTTTTTTTAATTCAAAAGTATAGCTTATAATCATTGATACATTGTCAGGTAAGGAAATATAGAATACAAGTTTTCTCACCAAAAATGAGATCCATTTCTTCTTCATACTTGGCCATGATCCACTGTGAGTATGAGCAAATGAATTTCACAAGGTAACCATTTTTTATAAAGAACAGTAATATAAATATATAGGTATCAATATCCCCAAAATTCTCAATAGGCCAATTAATTACAATAGCAAACATATTTTACATGAGTCTGCTGTATGACATTTAAAGAAAATGGATACTTTTCACAAGTTTTTTAGGTGTAACAATGTTTCAAGCTTGGCAAATGTATTTCTAAACATAGTAAAACTTATTTGGGTCTAGAACATCATCAAGAAATCTAGATAGCATTAAAAATGTGGCAGAGAAGTCTAGGAAAAACTCAAACCTCTGTACTGTTGATGTTGGGTAAAATGAGCTGAAGAGTTATAAATGAGAGATGCTCCTCTTTTGGGAGTCATCCAGAGGGGTACAATGTCCTGGGATTAACTTCCCAGCTCCTTTGGTATGAGATTATGATGTCCCATCCATTCACATTTTTATAAATGTGGGAGGTGGGGATTATAATTGTATTTCACTTCAGCTATTAAAATGGACTTTACCTCCTGTTAGGGGCAGACAAAATGACCATAGTTGTTGGAAAAAAATCTAAAAATCATGTCTAAAGACCTCTTAAAATCAATTTGAGATATTCAGCTCATTAAATTTTCCAAAGGTTGTTATACAATTGAAACCAGTTTTTATGAAGTCTATCTATCCTGTATATGATAATTTACAAAGTCAAAACAGAAAGAGGGATGTTTTTCAATAGACTTATTCAATAATATTTGTTCAGTATAGTTATAGGGGAAAAGGAACAGAATATAAGGTAGTTAAAACCTAGTACATTAAAATGATTCAGTGTAACAGAATACTATTGAATGAATTCATATATGAACTTAAAACAAACAAAATTAAATCTTAAACAAAACAATCAGCAAAATGCAATAAAATACAGAGATTTTTATAAAACATTGGAGTGTGAAATACCTTAAAATATATAACCTCCACTCTCTTTAAAGTTCCTTAGTTTTTATCCATTTAGATGTCTATTGCCAGAAGGCAGAAGATTGGTAAAGGGTAGGCAATGGCGTTCAAGTGACTTGCCCAGGGTCACACACTTGGGAAGTGTCTGAGGTCAGATTAGAACCCAGGACCTCCCATCTATAGGCCTGGCTCTCAATCCACTGAGCCACTGAGCTGCCCCCCACTCCCCATAGTGAGGATGAGTTTTAGGAATCTCAAATTGGGCCAAATCGTTGCAGTGAGATGAAATTCTCTCCTGAATCTCAGGTGAGATAAATAAAAGGACCAGTGCACTCAAAAGATACCCTTTGAAATAAGCCATGCTTATAACTTCCTGTTTGGAAAAGTCTCTTCCTTCTTGTTGTCCCCCACTGTGGTCCCTATAGCCTAAGGAAGAACATTCCTGTTTTTACCAGCTGGTATTTGTGAGTCCTGAAGAAACTGGGGCAGCTACCAGCAGCCTAGGTCCTGGGGCTGGGCCTGGAGTGATGAGCAATCTGGGTTGGAGGCCAGAGTTGCTGGGACCTAGGCTGGGGCTGGGGCTGGGAGAGCTATTTGTGTCAAGCAGGTACAGAGCGGATGAATTCAGGCAGAAGCTGATAGTAGGTAAGCGGGCAAACAGGCAACAGGAGCAAACTGAGTCAATAGGCTTTGCTGACAAGTCTTGAAAAAACATGGCTTAAACCATTATCTAGGCTATCTTTTAAAAAAAAATTTGAGAAGTTCTCATCCAAATCTCTTCATGGTTGCTAAAAATGTAAAAATTAAATTTTGTCTCTAGTAATAGGAATATATTTTATGATGTTTATTAAAGATTATTAACCAGCTGAAATACTTGAGTCTCTTTGGGCCACATCTTCCTCTGATGTTTAAACAACATTTAAATCAGCTGTTCCTATTCAAATTAAGATAAGACTTGGGCCAGCTCCTTCCATTCCTCATTACACTCTATCAAGAGAACTAATTGAGGGAATAACCCTAGTAATGAATTCATTAATTGAGCAAGAAATAATTCCATGTAAATCAGAATATACCTATTTTACCTATTACCAAAATTAGGCCCAGATGGTAAAGTAGTATATTGATTCATCCAAGATTTAAGGTTTCTAAATAATCATGTCATAAAAAGACATCCTGGGGTTCAAACACAAACACAATAATTTCCTGTATTCCCAGTATAGTGACTTACTTTATTGTAGTAGGTGTGTGCTCAGCTCTTTTTGATTATTATTAATGAATATTTCAGGAATATATTTGCCTTTATCTGGAAAGGTTCCCTGTGGTCATGTTGTCACTTACCACAAGAGTACATGGAAAGCCCTACCCTCTTTGCACAAATTTTGGGCCAAGACACAGAAAATATAAAATTTAAGATTAAGTTAATATTAATAATAATAAAATAATAATAATTAAGTTAATAAAATTAAATATGTGGATGATTTGCTCTTGGTCTCACCAAATGCCACAGCATGTTAAGTAGTAGTAAACATCTTTGAGAACTACATAAAAGAATTTCTGGTACAATGTCAAATAATGGAGGTGATAGTGGGCATCCTTGTTTCACTCCTGATCTTGTTGGGAATGCATCTGGTTTGTCCCCATTGCAGATGATATTATCTGATGGTTTTAGATATATACCCTTTATTATTTTTAGGAACAACCCTTCTATTCCTATGCTTTCTAGTGTTTTTGATAGGAATGGGTGTTGTATTTTATCAAAGGCTTTTTCTGCATCTATTGAAATAATCATGTGATTTTTGTTGGTTTGCTTGTTGATGTGGTCAATTGTGTGGATGGTTTTCCTAGTATTGGGCCAGCCCTGCATCCCTGGTATGGATCCTACTTGATCATGGTGGATGACCTTTCTGATCACTTGCTGGAGTCTTTTTGCTAGTATCGTATTTGGGATTTTTGCATCTATGTTCATTAGGGAGATTGGTCTATAATTTTCTTTCTCTGTTTTTGACCTGCCTGTTTTTGGAATCAGTACCACATTTGTGTCATAGAAGGAGTCTGGTAGAACTCACTCTTTGCTTGTTATGTCAGGTAGTTTGTATGGTATTGGGATTGGCTGTTCTTTGAATGTTTGATAGAATTCACTTGTGAATCCATTAGGCATTGTTGATTTTTTCTTAGGGAGTTCTTTGATGGCCTGTTGGATTTCATTTTCTGATATGGGATTGTTTAAGAATTTTATTTCTTCTTCTGTTGGTCTAGGCAATTTGTATTTTTGTATATATGCATCCATATTGCCTCGATTGTTATATTTATTGCCATATAATTCGGCAAATTAATTTTTAATGATTGCCTTAATTTCCTCCTTGTTGGAGATGATGTCCCCCTTTTCATCTTTGATGCTGTTGATTTGCTTTTCTTTCTTTTTTTAAATTAGATTGACCAGTACTTTATCTATTTTATTTGTTTTTTCAAAGTACCAGCTTCTAGTCTTATTTATTAAATCAATAGTTCTATCATTTTCGATTTTATCAATTTCTCCCTTAATTTTTAGGATCTCTAGTTTGGTTTTCTTCTGGGGGTTTTTAATTTGTTCACTTTCAAGTTTTTTTATTTTCATTTCCAATTCATTGATCTCTACCCTCCCTATGTTGTTAATATATGCACTCAGGGATGTGAGTTTACCTCTGATTACTGCTTTGGCTGCATCCCAGAGGGTTTGAGGGGATGTCTCACCATTGTCATTTTCCTCAATGAAATTATTGTTTCTATAATTACTTCTCTAACCAATTTTGTAGTATCATATTGTTTAATTTCCAATTAATTTTTGATTTCGTTTTCTACATACCCTTACTGATGGTTATTTTTGTTGCCTTGTGATCTTAAAAGGCTGCATTTATTGTTTCTGCTTTTCTGCATTTGTGTGCCATGTTTCTGTGACCTGGTGTATGGTCAGTCTTTGTGAGTGTGCCGTGTGGTGCTGAGAGGAGGGTGTATCCCTTTTTATCCCTATTCCTCCATGGAGGAATCCCATGGAGACTGGAACAACCTCCAGGAAGTGATGCAGAGTGAGAGGAGCAGAACCAGGAAAACATTGTACACAGAGACTGAGACACTGTGGTTCAATCGAACATAATGGACTTCTCCTTTAGTGCAAATGTAATGTCCCTGAACAATCTGCAGGGATCTAGGAGAAAAACAGTATCCACAAGCAGAGGACAAACTGGGAGTAAAAACACCGAGGAAAAGCAACTGCTTGTCTACAGGGGTTGAGGGGACATTTCTGAGGAGAGACTCTAAATGAACACTCTAATGCAAATACCAACAACATGGAAATGGGTTCGAATCAAGAAAACATGTGATACCCAGTCGAATTGCACGTCAGCTATGGGAGGGGGTAGGGAGGAAAAGAAAATGATCTTTGTCTTCAGTGAATAGTGTTTGGAAATGCTCAAATAAAAATAAATAAATAGGATTACCAAACTAAAAAAAAAGATTATTAGAAATCAAGGAATAAAGAAATACAAAATAAGAAAACCACATGCCTAGGGAACCTCCATGCTTAGCTTACCCACTACATCATTGCAATGGCTGAGTAGAGGAAGAGTGTGAGGTAGGTCTTACAGCCAGTTTAAATACTAATTCTGATCTCACCCAGGTGGAGACTCAGGTGAAATTATAGGGAATTCTGGGAAATAGCATGGGCTTCTGGGGATTGAAGTCTAGGGCGCAAATCTCCATTTTTAAAATAGGATACTAGCAAAAAGACTCCAGCAAGTGATCAGGAGGGTTATTCACTATGATCAGGTGGGATTGATACCAGGAATTCAAGGATGGTTCAATATCAGGAAAAATCATATAATTGACCATATCAACAAGCAAACCTACAAAAAATAACATGATTATCTCAATAGATGCAGAAAAAGCCTTTGACAAAATACAACACTCATTCCTATTAAAAACACTAGAAAGTATAGGAATAGAAGAGTCTCCTAAAAATTATAAAGAGTATCTATCTAAAACCAACAGCCAACATCATCTGCAATGGGGATAAACTAGATGCATTCCCAAAAAGATCAGGAGTGAAACAAGGATGCCCATTATCACCTCTATTATTTAACATTGTACTAGAAACACTAGCAGTAGCAATTAGAGAAGAAAAAGAAATTGAAGGTATTAAAATTGACAATGAAAAGACCAAGCTATCACTCTTTGTGAATGATATGATGGTCTACTTAAAGAATCCTAGAGAATCAACTAAAAAGATAGTGGAAATAATCAACAACTTTAGCAAAGTTGCAGGATACAAAATAAACCCACATAAGTCATCAGCATTTCTATTTATCTCCAAAACATCTCAGCAGCAGGAATTAAAAAGAGGAATTCCATTCAAAATCACACTAGACAATACAAAATGCTTGGGAATCTATCTGTTGAGATTAAACTCAAGAACTATATGAACACAACTACAAAACACATTCCACACAACTAAAACTAGATCTGATCAATTGGAAAAACATTAACTGCTCATGGGTAAGACAAGCTAACATAATAAAAATTACCATCTTACTGAAACTTATCTATTTATTTAGTTCCATAGCCATTGAACTTCCAAAAATCTTTTTTACTGAAGTAGAAAAAACCATAACAAAGTTCATTTGGAAGAACAAAGGATCAAGGATATCCAGGGAAATAATAAAAAAAAAAATACAAAGGAAGGTGGCCTTGCAGTCCCAGATCTCAAACTATACTATAAAGCAGTGGTCATCAAAACAATTTGGTACTGGCTAAGAGACAGAAAGGAGGATCAGTGGAATAGACTTGGAGTAAGTGACATTAGCAAGACAGTATATGATAAACCCAAAGACCCCAGCTTTTGGAACCAAAATCCACTATTTGATAAAAACTGCTGGGAAAATTGGAAGACAGTATGGGAGAGATTAGGCTTGGATCAATACCTCACACCCTACACCAAAATAAACTCAGAATGGGTGAATGACCTGAACATAAAGAAGAAAACTATAAGTAAATTATGTGAACACCAAACAGTATACATATCAGACCTTTGGGAAGGGAAAAATTTTAACACCAAGCAAGACTTAGAAAGAGTCACAAAATGTAAAATAAATAATTGTGACTACATCAAATTAGAAAGTTTTTGTACAAACAAAACCAATGCAACCAAAATCAGAAGGGAAATAAAAAACTGGGAAAAATCTTCATAACAAAAACCTCTGACAAAGGTCTAATTATTCAAATTTACAAAGAGCTAAATCAACTGTACAAAAAATCAAGCCATTTCTCAAATTGATAAATGGGTAAGGAACATGAATAGGCAATTTTCTGTCAAAGAAATCAAAACCATTAATAAGCACATGAAAAAGTGTTCTAAATCTCTTATAATCAGAGAGATGCAAAAAAAAACAACAAAACTCTGAGGTATCACCTCACACCTAGCAGATTGGCTAATGTAGGATTCCAGGCATATACATCTGGAAAATATGGCTCATGTATTGATATTATATTATACTTGGTCAGAGCAGTTATTGAGACAGCTCAGAGGCCAGAAGAATCTCTAGGCCTGAGCCACAGAAGGCTTAGGTCTGGCCTGGTCAGATAGCATTCCAATGCATGATTTATGAGCTGGCCATGCGGTCTTTGTTCTAAGAGTTTGGAAAGTGCGGGCTGAATTTACCCATGCCTCTAGCTTGTACGTCATTGATATGTCAAGCCAATGTAAATCTACTATGCCTTGTTACATATGTATTACGTACCTCACAGTTATTGCCATAATAAAAGACAAGAAAGGCGTTGCCTCTCCCTCTCTCTCTGACTCTGGCTTTCTGCCATCTGGATAGCTCCTTCTCTGGAGCCCCACTATGATCTCTAAAGACCTTACCCTTTGTTTCTTCCTGCTTGGAAGCTTCTCCCCTGTAACTCTGATTTCTATCCTCATGCTTGATCTCTATTCCTATCTAAGAATCTCCAATTCCACGCATTCCTTGTTCCTTCACTGAATACCCTATAAAGGAAGATATCAAAGGGGCAAGCACCTTCCCTTTTCACAATTACTCTCTCTGTGTCTCTCGATTTATCAACCCTTTCTCCTAGCTTCTGTCTCCTCCTCAAGTTCCATCCACTAGGAATTTCTTTTGTGCAGAGGTTGCTGGCTGGCCTCTGTAGCTAACATGACAGCAAAGGAAAGTAATGAATGCAGGAAGGGATGTGGCAAAGTTGGGACATTAATGCATTGCTGGAGGAGTTGTGAAGTGATTCAACCATTCTGGAGGGCAATTTGGGACTATGCCCAAAGGGCAATAAAAGACTGTCTGCCCTTTGATCCAGCCATAGCACTGCTGGGTTTGTATCCCAAAGAGATACTAAGGAAAAAGCCTTATACAAGAACATTCATAGCTGCACTCTTTGAGGTGGCCAAAAATTGGAAAATAAGTGGATGCCCATCAATTGGGGAATGGCTGAGCAAATTGTGGTATATGTTGGTGATGGAATACTATTATACTAAAAGGAATAATAAAGTGGAGGAATTCCATGGAGACTGGAACAACCTTCAGGAAGTGATGCAGAGCGAAAGGAGCAGAATCAGGAGAACATTGTACACAGAGACTGATACATTGTGGTACAATCGAAGGTGATGGACTGCTCCATTAGTGGCAATGTAGTGATCCTGAACAACTCGGAGGGATGTTAGAGAAAGAACACTATTCACATTCAGAGGAAAAATTGTGGGAGGAAAAAAATCAAAGAAAAAACAACTGCTTGATTGCATGGGTCAAGGTCGTATTTGGCTGGGGATGTAGACTTTGAGTGAACATCCTAGTGCAAATACCAACAATATGGAAATGAATTCTGATCAAAGACACATGTATTACCCAGTGGAATTGTGCCTCAGCTACAGGAAGGAGGAATAGAAAATGATTTTTGTCACCCTGGAATAATTTTTGAAATTTACCAAATTAATAAAAAAAAATTTAAAAAAAAGAATGCAAGACTTCAAAATTTAACTTAAAAGTAAATAGAGATTTATTAGTAATGTTGAATTATTGGCAAGCAAGACAGAATGAGTGGAGCAACCTGGGAGGTTGCTCCCAGAATGACTCTCTTCTGGGGTTTTTAATATTCTTTTACAGCAAAGAGGACTTGACCCTGGGGCTAGGGGTTGGGGAGGAGGTTTTCCTGAAGGCATGGGGGTGGTTCTCATGATTTGGAAGACAGATGGATGAGGTGTGTCTATTTGTCCATCTCTAATCAATTAGACAATCAAAGGAGGATAATCCTCTCAGGGTCAGATGTTTTGGGTTGGGAGTCAGAGGATGTAAGGGAGCAAAAGAATTTCCCTGATAATAGTTTGCCTGATTTTCTGGGGGTACAATGCCCATGACACACTGTGGTACAATTGAATGTAATGGACTTTTCTATTAGCCGCAATGCAATGATCCAGGACAATCCAGAGGAATTTATGAGAAAGAACGCTATCCATATCCAAAGGAAGAACTGGGAGCAGAAAGACAAAAGAAAAACATGCTCAATCACATAGTTCGATGGCAATATGATTAGAGTTTTGATGTTAAAAGATCACTTTATTGCAAGTATGAATAACATGGAAATAGGTTTTGGACAATAATACATGTATAACCCAGTGGAACTACTTTGGGAGTAGAGAAAAAAAGGGAAGGGGGAATCCTGAATCATGTAACCATGGAAAACTATTCTAAATTTAAAAAAAAAAGTCTTTAATCAGGAAAGAGATAGGTCCAGTAATCCATCACTATCACAGAGCACAGGGGTAAAAACTACTCAGAGTCAATACCCTGGGGCTCCAGGGACCTATCTCTGGGAGAATGCACCGTGCTAGATGATTCCTCCAAAGAACAATATAACTAGAGGAATTTATATATCTTTTGGGGAACTAAGGACAGGGAAGTATGATTGATTGGAATTACCATGGCTACAAGGAAATGAGCAGTCCAAGACAGGATTATCAGGGAGAGGCAGATGAGGGCTACCTGGGAGAGGACTTTGATTCTATGGGATAAACTACTCAGACAAAAGAATACTTAACATCTGATTAGGTCTACCTTTAAATCTATTGTTTTGTCTGAAATGGATGAGTGTGGGACTTCCCTCAAGGTGAATTCTCAGGGGACCTGGGTAGACTTGGGGTCTCCAGATTTCAATTTGACTGTACCAAACAAACTGAAAGCCTTCCTTTGTGTCTTTCTATGTTTTATGGAAATTAATGCAACATGAGAGGTTATTTATCTTTTATCCTTGGGATTAGTATTTTATTTAAAATATTAGACCTCTAGTTTTATATATATATATATATATATATATGTATATATATATATATATATATATATATAACTTTAGGTAGTCAGGCTCACACTAGGTGATCAGAAGAGGGAGTATCTGTGCCCTATTTTACCTGAGAACAGATAATTGCATAATATTTGAATATTTAAATATTAATCCCTTCTGATATATTTTTCCTCAATTGACATGGAAAATTCAAACATTATGACTTTGGTGACTCCCTAACCTAAATCTAGATGTCAAGAGGACACATAACATAGAGAGCCAGCTTTATAATCAAAGAGTTCTTTTTAAGTCTTGACTCTGACATAATATATTCACTATGTATGTGACCCTGAGCAAGTGACTAATGACCCTGAGCAAGTGACTAATCTTTCAGTTCCCCAAACAACTCTCTATAACCATAACTTTCATAATAAGTGCTGACCTACATTTGTAGAAAAAGTGTCCTCATATGGCATTCCCCAAACCAATTAAAGCATAGATTTTTTTTTTAATTACAAATCCATTTCTCTGCTTTAGTTGTTATCTTTAAATGGATTATACTTTATTTCTATCGGTATCTCTACTTGACTTCAATTCCTTATTTTTAATTTAATTTTTAAAAATTCAAAGATATTTCATTTTCCCAATTACATCTGTCAACTTGGAAGAAACCTCAATCTTGAGATCTTGGGAACCCCAAGTTTGTAGCAGCAAGAGGTCTGAAGACTATAAGTTTGACCTTGTCACATGAGAATTTATCCTGGAGGGAAATCTCAGACTCAGAGTTTCAGACTAACAATAAGCTTTAAAGTACTTCAGATGGAGTTAGTAGATACAATCAGATATTAAATACCCTTTTAATTTTAGAAGTTCTATTGTATCAAAGTCCTTTCTCAGGTAGCCCAGTTCTTGACTGGATCTTTCATTTTTGTGTCCATTGTAAGGCATTGGTCTCTCCCTGATAATCTAGTCTAGAACTCCTCATTTCTTTGTAGCCATTGTAAAGCCAATCAACCATACTCTTCTGTCCTCAGTTCCCTAATTTACATGGTTCCTTGGAGCTATCATCTCATGTGGTGATTTCTCTCAGGGATTAGTACCCAGAGTAGCCAGAGCCTTGGGCTTTGTGTGGTTTCCAGCATGTGACTTTGTGTGGAGGTCTAAGGATTGTACTGTATTCCTCTTCTGATTAAAGACTTGGTTTTTCTGACTATTTAATAATTCTGTGTTTTTCCCAGTTAATACATCTAATACTAATTTTCAACATACATTGTCCAAAATGGTAAAATCCAAATCATCTTCTTCCCTCTCTTCACCCCCACCCCCCCACACACACTCAGAGACAGTAAGCAATTTGATCTGAGCCATATGTGAATTATCATGCAAAATTCACTTCCATATTAGTCATTTTTATAGAGCACACCCATATAAAACCAAAACAACAAAACCATAAATACACTGATATGAAAGATAGGATGCTTGGATCGATATCCATCTGACCCTAGCAATTCTTTCTCTGGAGATGGATAGCATTCTCCATCATAAGTCACTCAGAATTGTCCCAGATCATTACGTTGTTGAGAGTAGCCAAGTTTCCATAGTTGATCATAATACAATATTACTGTTACTATGTACAAAATTTTCCCAGTTTTGCTTATTTTGCTCTGCATCAGTACATGCAGATCTTTCCAGCTTTTTCTAAAAACATTTCATTTATTTCTTTTGGCACAATTGTATTCCATTGCTAATATGTTTATGGGGGTGCAGATGTGTTCCCCTGGGGTTCAGAAACGATACCTTTTGCAAGAATGCAAGACTCCAAAACTTAGCTTAAAAACAAAAAGAGAAATTTATTAATTTAGGAGGTAATGTTGAGAATGGCCAAGAGGATAGGAAGGTGGAACAGCAAGATGGGGAGCAGTTCCTTGGGAGTACAGCATGAATAGAAAGGCTGTTCCCCATGAGGACAGCATGGATGGGAAAACTGTCCTCCAGAGGACATCTGTTTTGGGGATTTTATAGTCTTTACAACAGATGCTATGTCATGGTGTGGACATGACTCTAGAGTGGTAAACCCTCAGGCATTTTGTGGGGTGGGGTGGTACTGGGGTCTGCCTGGAGGCATAAAGATTCCTTAGTTTTAGGAAACAAACAGATAGCTGAGATGTAGCCTGATAGGATCAATCAAAGGAGGACAATTATCTCAGAACCCTAAAGGGGTCATTGGGTGTTTTTAGGAGGATGTAAGGGAGCAGAAGAATTTCCCCGATAATAGTTTTCCTGGGTTTCTGGGGGTACAGTGCCCATGTCAATATATACTTCAACCATTCCCTGATTGATAGATATCTCCTCAATTTCCAAATCTGTTTCACCACAAAGAGCTGCTATAAATATTTTTGTACAAATAGGTTTGTTTCCCTTTTTTATTATCTCTTTGGGATATAGACCCAGGAGTGGTATTATAGGTTCAAAGGGTATACACAATTTTATAGCACTTTGGGCATAGTTCCAAATTGTCTTCCAGAATGGTTGGATCAGTTCACAACTCCCCCAGTATTGCAAGTGTCCCAATTTTGCCAAATCCCCTCCAGAATTTATGACTTTCCTTTATTTTTTCCCAGTTTGTTATTTCCCTTCCAATATTGGTTACATTAATTTTGTTTGTATAAAAGCTTTTTAATTTAATATTATCAAAATTGTTCATTTTGCATATTATAACGTTCTCTTTTGTTTGATCATAAATTCTTCCCTTCTCCTTAGATCTGTAAGTTAAACTATTCTATGTTTCCCTAATTTACTTATAGTATCGTAAGTATCTTTATATCTAAATCATATACCAATTTTGACCTTATTTTGATATAGGGTATAAGATATTGGTCTACAACTTTTTTCTGCCATACAGTTTTCTAATTTTCCCAGCAGTTTTTTGTTAAATAGTGAATTTTTATCCCCAAAGCTAAGGTTCTTGGGTTTATCAAATATGCTGCATTATTACATATATACCCCTATATCTAATCTATTTCATTGCTCTACCATTCTCTTTCTCAGCCTGATTTATAGTATAATTTGAGATCTGGCAGTCTGGAGGACCTTCCTTTACCTTTTTTTTAATTAGTTCCCTTGATATTCTTGAACTTTTGTTCTTCCAGATGAATTTTATTATTTTTCTATTCTTTAAAATAATTATTTGGTAGTTTGATTGGTATGCCCCTGAATAAGCAAATTAATTTAGGTCAAATTGTCATTTTTACTATATTAGCTAGGTCTGTCCATAAGCAGTTAATTTGGCTTCAGTTCCAAGAAACAGTGTCTCCCAGCTCAAGATAAGCTGATCACTTGAAATTTCATCACCACAAGACTCAGATTTTGATACTTAATACTTCAGTTTTCTCTCACATTTTCTAAAGGTTTTCTTTCATATAGGACTCGTAACCTTCCTAGTTATTCTATTTTCCACCTGCATCCCTACTTGATATGACTTCAAGGAACAACATGCCTCCATATTTGGTAATCCTAGATAGCTCCCACCTCCACTTCCCACTTTTCAGTTTCCATTTAAGTGTTGTCTTCCGCATTTAGATTGCATGCTCCTTGAGGGCAGAAATTGTTTCTTTTTCTTTTATGAATCTCCAAGGCTCCAGACATTTCCTGGCATATTACAGGCACTTAATATTTATTGAATCCCAGAGATCACCCCTCTCATGTTGCACCAGAGGTGTACAAATTTTTGCATTCTTATGACCCATTCTTCTTTAGACAAAGAAAGAATCAAATAAACAAATAAATTACAAAAAGATATTTATATGCTGCTTTAAGCAGTATAGAAATTAGAGTTGAATGAGATCATAGAGTATAGCTAATTCAAGACTATCATTTTACATATGAGGAAATTAAACTTCAGAAAAAAGGTTAAGTAACTTGCTCAATGTTATATAGGTAAGAAGAGGCCAGTATGTTATTTCATCTGTTCCTTATGTCTTTTACCCTGAACTCATCTGTCTTTCTAGCATGGTATGGCATAGAAATACATTGAAGGAGGCATTGATCAAAGGTATGTATTTAAAGAAAGGATTGCTCAAATAGCACATCTGAAGGATGGCGACACTTAGAGGGAAAATTTCCAGACTCAGAAAATTAGCATTTGACTTGATTGTCAATATTCTGTCCACTATTTTGCCCCAAAGTTCAACTTTTAATATTCTCCTGAAACTAAAACCAAAATCCTGAACCTAAATAAAGTTGAAGAGAAATAGAAATTATTAACATAGTTTCATTACTCCCACCAATGACATTGTTCTTTGGGCTCAGCCTACACAGGTCAAGATTCCTAGTTCTGACCAAATTTTGATTTGCAATTATATTTGAGATGGGTTAAAAGCTAAATTATTTAAGACTGTGGTCCAGATCTGTGATGTTACTGGACTTTTTTTTTTTAAACCCTTACCTTCCGTCTTGGAGTCAATACTGTGTATTGGCTCCAAGGCAGAAGAGTGTTAAGGGCTAGGCAATGGGGGTCAAGTGCATTGCCCAGGGTCACACAGCTGGGAAGTGTCTGAGGCCAGATTTGAACCTAGGACCTCCTGTCTCTAGGCCTGGCTCTCAATCCACTGAGCTACCCAGCTGCCCCCTGATGTTACTGGACTTTTATAGAAATTGAAGTTTAAAACATAATCACAGCCCAGTGATTTTCTAGCTCATACCTCTTGACTTTCCCATGCTACTTCCTCTGGAGAATTTTTACATCCTATCCTATCTCGTGATTTTTTTTAAATGCTGTTTTTATCCACATTCACATATTTGCATCATGTAATGTGCTAATTGAACATTTCTTCCTCCCTTTCAACACTCGTGAGCTAAAAGTAGAAACCAGAGACTCTTTAACAACTTATTCTCACACCACATTTGTGTAGTTATTGTTGTTCATTTTCACAGCAAAATGAGCTCTAAGCTGAAACTTGGCATACAGTCACAACTCACAAGTGAATTTTTAACACAATCTAGAAAAATCTATTCATTTAGTATCTGATGTAAAAATCTATGAATCAAAAATAAACACTTGGCATTTTTAGAGACTTTTTTTTTACAGTTGCATCACCCACAAATGGTTGTTTTAAAAATATACATATAATTTAAAAACCACAGGTGCTATCAAGCAACTAATTGGCTCTCTCTAGCATTCCTTGTGAGTTTAGAGGTGGGGGTAGGGTGAAAGAAGGAGTGGAATCTCTTTTATTAAAGAGATTAAAAAATGAATGCTACTGGAAACATCTCCTAGACTATTTCGTTTCTACTTCTTTATTCTCCCAACTCCAAAGGTCTTATTCTACTAAATAGAATACCTCATTTTTAGGAGGCTTCCCATATTCTATCTTCCACCTCTTTTCTCTGCTATTTCTCCTACATGCTACAGCCAAAGTGTGAAAAGGCAAATACATCTCCCTCCACCTCAGACACTTTAGTGGGTCATTGGGTCCTACAAAATAATCCATCAGTAAGATACTAAATCCTATCTATTCCTGTCATGCTCCACCACTCAACCAGACTAATCTTCTGATGTGTCAATTTCCTTTTTTCTATCCCCATCCATAAACCTCAAGAAATTGTGAGTTGGTAAGAATCAGTTTGATTGGTATGGACCCAATATCCCAGAATTCATATGTATACTAAGGCTACTAAACCTGGAGGAAGAGCATTCCCCACTCTACCCACAACTTATTATTTGCATGGCACAATTAATTAAAGTTCCTGAGTCTTTTCCCCTCATTCTTTATAAGACAATTTGTTTCACTTATCCTTATTATCTTAACATCCCATGGATGGATGGAATAACCTTGTATTTGTATCTGCTGTTTCTTTGTCTAAATCTCTATAAATCTGAACTCCAAAGGGTTTTTGAAAACTATTACAGATTGGAAACTACTACATTGTGTTCTGCTCTTGCACTAAGAGTCATAGAAGCCACATGATAAGGCTGGTTTTTGTTGATATCTGCTTCTCCTCTCCTTATGAGCAGCAATAAAATGTTCTACTTTCCCTATGTGGAATTGTCACTCTTCCTCCAAAACACTGTCTCTCCTTTTGCATTGCAGAAGTTATCATAGATTCCCTTTCAAATCAGTCTATCCAATTGGAAAATCCATCATTCTGAATCTGATTTGTCATGAGGGGACAATATCTGACCCAAAATGGAATGGGCTTTTTCAGGAGGGAAAGAATTATTCTACCTTCACTGGACATTTCCAAGTTGTGACTAGATCATCCCTTATCAGTTACTCTAGAGAGGGTCTCCCAATCTACATTGTGTCCTTTGAAGTCCCTTCCAATTCTGTGGTTCTAAGATTGACTTCAGAATTTGATATTATTTTCAAATGGATCTGAATTAATTCTATGGGTTCTAATTTGATAAATTAGATGAGTTTAATAAAAAGACAATATTTTTTTTATTGGGTCAATTCCAGCTCTTCATGACCGATTTGTGATTTTCTTGGCAAAAGATTATGGAGTGGTTTGCCATTTCCTTCTCTATCTCATTTTACAGATTAGGAAACTGAGGCAAATAGCATAAAGTGACTTGCTCAGGGTCACACATTAGTGAGTGTCTGAGGTCAGATTTGAACTCAAATTTTCCTGACTCTAGGTCAAGCACTGTGCCCATGGACAAAATACATGGTAGATATACTCACTAAAGGTTGATTGATAATGAGTTTCTAACTCAAAGAGAATCAAAATTGAGCCCTAAAACATCATTTCACAATAATCTTTGCCCTAAATAGTCTTAACTTCTTGGGAAGCTACAAAAAAGAAGTTGAGAAGAAAATTAATTCTAAAGAGGCAGAAGGGAAATTGGAATCATCATCAAGAGATCTGCAAAGATCTGATGTAAAAGGAGTAAAGGGAGAAAGACCTCTGAGGATCCTTGGAACTGAGGGTCTATTTCAATCATCCTCTTATTTCTTTACTGAACTAAAACCCTCCTGAGTTGAGCTTGCTTGTTCCTGGTTGATCCTTGTTGACACAGAATCTTCCCTTGTCCTACTTCCTAGCCATCCAGGTTTGTCTGTGAGAGAAGCTGGAAGCTGGTCTCTTCTTTCCTATCTAATTCTCTAAAAATAGCATGACTGTGTTCTATGGTTTTCATTAGTGTTTTTGCTTAAGGGCTTTCCTACCAATCCTTGCAGAATCCCTTACTTCCTTCAAGATTCAGTTAGTGGTAGTCTCTCGGTGACCGAGAATGACAATTGTCTTTGTGCATTATCATCTATTGATGTACCCTCATGTGGCTTTGGAGTCCAAAGGCTGAGGCGCACAGTCTGTGGCACATGGGGCCTGGGACGCCAGTTGTTATGGGAGGTGCGGCTGTGGCCTGGTGTCGGCGTTCACTCGCAGCGGCAAGACGTCGACGTCGCTCATCTTCAAAGGTGGTGGCGGCCTGGTGAATGTGGGTTCACCAGCTGCTTCTGTCAGAGGCAGCGAGTTCTAGTTCCTTTGGTGTAATGCCAGCCCACTTCAAGTTGGACTTCAGCTGATCCTTGAATCTTTTCTTTGGTCGGCCTTGTTTCCTGAGTCCAGCTGACAGTTCACCGTAGAATACCTGTCTTGGTATTCGCTGTGGGTCCATGCGGATGACGTGTCCAGACCATCGTAGCTGGGTTTGGAGGACCAGGACTTCGATGCTGGTGGAGTTGGCTCTGTCGAGGACTTCCTGGTGGGTGATTCGGTCCTGCCATCGGATCCTCATGATTGACCGGAGGGAGCGTTGGTGGAATTGCTCCAGCTGTTTCATGTGCTTCCGGTACAGTGTCCATGTCTCACACCGTACAGGAGTGAGCTGAGGACCACTGCGTTGTACACTTTGAGCTTCATCGCAGTGCTCACACCACTGTGTTGGAGGACTTTGGAGCGCAGCCGCCCGAGTGCCTGGCTGGCCTTTTGGATCCTGGCATTGATCTCGTGGTCTAGGGACCTGGCGATGGTGCTGCCCAGGTACTTGAAAGTGTTGACGTTAGAAAGCTGCATGCCATCGATTGTAATGCACGGCTGGTTCTTTGGCCTCCCTGGTGCAGATTGGAACAGCACCTCTGTTTTGCTGAGGCTGATAGTCAGGCCAAACAGTTTTGTTGCGGTGGAGAACCTGTCCACAATGGTTTGGAGATGATTTTCTTGGTGGGCCATGAGAGCACAGTCATGTGCAAAGAGAGCTTCCAGGATGAGTCTCTCTGTTGTCTTTGTTTTTGCAGTCAGGCGGCGAAGGTCGAATAGTGAGCCATCCAGTCGGTATTTGATGTAGACACCCAGGTCTAGATCCATCACAGCATGTCGTAATATCTGGGTGAAAAATAGGTTGAATAGTACCAGAGTGAGGACACAGCCTTGTTTCATGCCATTGGAGATGTTGAAGTGATCGGAAGTCTCTCCACCAGATAGGACTTCCCCTGTCATGTCGACATGAAAGAGCTGGATCAGTTTGACGAATTTTGCTGGGCAACCGAGCTTGCTGAGGATCACCCACAATGCGTCCCTGTTCACTGTGTCGAATGCCTTTGTCAGGTCTATGAAGACAATGTAGAGACTCAGGTTCTGCTCAAGGCATTTTTCCTGCGTTTGCCTCACCGTGAAGACCATGTCGATGGTGCTGCGATCTGGTCGGAAGCCACATTGTGATTCAGGCAGGTTCTGCTCTGTAACAGATGACAGGAGTCTGTTGAGTATAACATGGGCGAGGATCTTTCCAGCAGTGGAGAGTAGTGAGATGCCTCTGTAGTTGTCACAGGCTGCTTGTGCGCCTTTGTTCTTATATAGGGCTACGATGGAGGCATCTCTGAGTTCTGGGGGCATGTCTTCCTCTTCCCATATGCTGGTCAGCACTATGTGGAATGCCTGGAGTGCCTTTCCATTTAAGGCCTTGTACACCTCGGTTGGGATCCCGTCTTTCCCGGGTGCCTTGCCTGCACTCATTTGTTTAATAGCTCTTTGGACTTCTTCTATTGAAGGAGGGACGTCAAGTTGTTCAATGGTGCAATTTTGGGGATCTGGTCAAGGCCTCTTTGGTCAACTGAAGAGGGTTGGTTGAGAAGCTGACTGAAGTGTTCTTTCCACCTGTTGCTGATGTGTTTTTTTATATTTTATGAGAGTGTCACCGTCAGAGGATAGCAAGGGAGTGGTGGTGGGTTTTAATGGTCCATAGAAAGTCTTGAGGGCACTGAAAAATTGTTTGCAGTTTTTCGTATCAGCAAAGCTCTGGATTTCTTCTGTCTTTTTTTCCCACCATCGGTCTTGCATCTTCCTGATCTCACACTGCGCTGTGGCTTGGAGAGACTTGAATCTGTCCTTTTTAGGAGCAGAATTTGGGTTATTTTGCCACTCCATAAAGACTTTGTTCTTTTTGCTCAATAGGTCTTCAATAGCAGTGTTGTTCTCCTCAAACCAGTCCTGGTGGTTGCATTGTTTGGGGCCTAGGACTGCCTTAGATGTTTCCTTCACTGCGTCTCTGAACTGGTTCCATTTCTCGGTTGAGCTTCCAGTGAGTGGTCCCTTGGCAGATAGCTTGTCGTCCAGGCAGGACTGGAATGTTTGCAAATAAGATGGATCTCTAAGACGACTCACATTGTAAAATGCGGGAACTGTCTGGGCACTTTTTGGATGGCGAGGCGCAATGCGCATTTGTAGAGTTGCTCTAACCAATAGGTGGTCTGTCTAGCGTTCAGCTCCTCTCATGGCTCTGGTGATCTGTACATTCTGTTTGTCTCGCTGGCGTACAATGATGTAGTCAGTGAGATGCCACTGTTTTGATCGTGGGTGTATCCATGCTGTTTTATATTTGTTCGCCTCCAACACTGACCAGCACAGAGGAGACCATCGAGCAGTTCTACTCTGACCTGAGTGCCATCCTGCACTCAGTGCCCACAAATGACAAGCTGATACTACTGGGAGACTTCAACGCCTGTGTTAGCCTGGACCATGAAAGATGGAAAGGAGTGCTCGGCAAGCATGGCGTGGGCAAAATAAACAACAACGGCCTACTGCTACTCAGCAAATGCTCAGAGTTCGAATTCACCATCACGAACACTGTGTTCAAGATTTTCAAATCAAGTACTAACTCCCACATGATGCCCTTTCTGATCCTTCCAATTCCACTTCTCTCCTTTGTGTATGTTTTATATTTTTCTTATGTGCATATTTATGTCCATATTGTCTCTCCTCTGAGAGAGAGTAAACTCTTTGAGGACAAAGACTTTTATTTATTTATTTATTTTTTGGTCCTTGTTTCCCCAATGTCTCCTAAACTCTGCCTACTGACTTCTCTGGCTTGCTTAAATTTTATGTCATATGGGAAGCCTTTCCAACACCCCTTAATACTAGTGCCTTTCATTTTTATCCTATCTATAGTTTGCTTTGTACATAGCTTTCTCCCCTATTTGATTGTAAATTCCTTGAGGCCTGGGACTATCTTTTTCCCTCTTTTTGTAACTCCAGTGTAGATAGCAGATACTTAGAAACTTTTATTGGTTGGTTGTTCACCTGGTAGCATGTACTTAATAAAGGTTTGCTGAGGGAGCAACAAGGTGGCTCAGTGGCTCAGTGGAAAGAGAGCCAGGCCTAAAAATAGAAAATTCTGTGTTCAAATTTGATTTCAAATACTTTCTAGAGTCACCCTGGACAAGCCACTTAGCCCCCATTGCCTAGCCCTTACCACTCTTCTGCCTTGGAACCAATACACAGTATTGATTCTAAGATGGAAAGTAAGGCTTTAAAAAATGAAATAAAGGTTTGCTGATCAATGGATGGATTGATTAGAAGTAAGTAATTGCTCAAATATGCAAGATTCTGAGTTCACAGAATTCTGAATCTTGGTCTTCCACACAAATGTACCAGGAGCGAGGCTCACCCTCTTTTGCCTAAATAAACTCCTTCTTCCAGGTTTTATCCCTAGAGTCAGTCAGCCTGATCCTATCTGAGATGGATGCTGGATTGATGTCTAGGTGGATAACTAGAGTAGGCTTGGTTTTGTCAAGACTGCTATGTCTTCTCAACCTTAGAACAGGCATTTCCATATTCTTCTCTGTTGCCCCCAACAAAAGATTCTCTCAAGCTTTAGGTCTAGAAGAACCTTGCAGTTAGATACCGATCTCTCCATCTATCTAATAAATTCCAATAAAATAGTTTCTTTTGCTCCTAGATTCCTGGGTTAAAATGTTAGATTTAAAATGGTTGAGGTCTTAAACTGTAGTGATTAAAATAGTGGAAGATATAAATTGTGATAGATATAAGAGAGGGTGAGTAAATTTGACCACAGAAAATATGTTTCACTATAGTGTCTTGGTTTTTTAAATCAAATATAAGGTGGTCGCTAGGGAAATATTCCCAATTATTCAAATACCCAAATCAACTGGGTTTTATAGAGATTTTAATTAATACAAATGTGGAATTAAAGAAAAGAGAGAAAGAGAGAAAAAGGAAATAAGTATGAAGGGACTTAAGCCAACATGGCCTAGACCTGAGTCTTAAGAGAGAGAAATCAGTCAGTCAGTCTTTTAACACTCACCACAAGGTCTACCTAAGCAAGGATTCTAGTGACACCAGGCCAGCATCATCTCAGCTGCTTTCACCAGCTCCCTCCTCCATCTGAATGTTTCAGAATCAGTCCTTCCTCAATCTTAATGTTTCAGAATGACTCCTCAATTTGAATGTTTCAGAATGACTCCTCCTCTTCTCTGAGCCTCTTATTTTTAAGGGCAAAATCTCCTATGTCACCTCCCCTAAGTTCTTCCATCTACCAATCACTGTAGATGTTTTCCAAAAGACAGCCCATTTTGAATTCATAGCTGAGTAGATTAATCTCTTTAGTAAGTCAGAAAAAAAAATGCTGCTGTGTCGACTAATTTCATTAAGAGAAAACCTCTGAGTAAGTTTTCACCTTTTAGGTCTAAGTAGTTTACAAGTTGCCCCACCTTTATAGGCACCTAGCATCCCATTGTATGAATTCCAAACACAGGCATGGCTCAAAGAACTCCTTTCCTTTATAAGTATGGTTTTCAAGTACTTTCATTGTTTAGCAAGGAGTTTTCTGCCCTAAAGCATTCTTAAGTATGGGTGGAATAGAGGTCCTCCCATAGCAAGGAGCTTTCTCCCCTAAAGCAGTCCCAAGTAGGGATGGGGTAGAGATCCTCCCATAGCAAGGAGTTTTCACATTCAAGTAGAGTTCTCACTATCTGGTAGGGAATTATTTCAAGTAGGGAATTGGATGATTCCTCAATGTGGAGTAAAATTTTTAACATTCATAAGTCTGTGAAATTTTAAGGTTTACAAAAAGAGCTTTTCTTTCTTACCTCTAAAAGCCCCTCCCCCACTTTGGGTTCTAGACTTCTTTCTTTGATAGTGATTGATTTCTTCACATTTCTGGAACTCTTTGATCCCTAGAAAGTCAACCTCTAGTTCTTGATCCATCACTTATAATTTGGTTGATTTTCCTGAAATAAATTCCCTAACCAAATGTAATGACTAGTTCAATCCTTAGGAGAGAGTTAGAACCAATATTTATTCCTCAGATGTCTAGATGACAGTATGTAGGGTCTGATGTTTGAAGAAAGAGGATTTGAGAGCTCAACACCAGAATATAAATATGACCTCAAAGGTGTTGCCAAGACTTGAGGAGATGAGACTAGTGATAAGAGAGCCTGTAATTTGTACACATGAACTCAAAGAAATTTATTTGCTCAAAAGAGGGGCATAGATGAGGGCTACATGTTTTAAATATGTATACAAATATACATATACACAGAAATAAGCATATATATACATATATCTATATGTATACATGTATGTCTCTTTCCATATATATACATATTTATATATAGATACATATGCACAAAGATATTTATGTGTAAATATCTGTGGACCTTGAGGGAATAAATATGGTAATATTTATCAATATCAATGTTTCATTGATGAATAAAGGAACAAAAATACAAGTGATATTTTTGTAGAAGTTTACTACTCAGTCAGATGGAAGAAATAGATGATGTCTCCAACATATATTATCAAACTGCCAAGGAAGTTGGATACAAAGGTGATAAGGGGACTTCAGACCCTACAGAATAAACTCAGAACTTCTTGAGATAATTTCACACTACATAGAGTGATAGAAACAAGGAATCACATTTTGAGGGCCTTGTTCTGAGCAACAATAAGCAACTATTAGGCAAAGTGGAAGTCCTGAGATCTTGGAAGAACATTACTTTGTTGTCCATAGCAGTCATAATAGCCAAATAAGAGGAGGCCTGGAAGGGCTTGGAATACATCTTAGATTTTAAGAAGAGATTTTTTAAAAAATTCATAGAAAAGATTCCTGTGACCTCATTCTTGGGTTGTTTGGTATGCCCTGAGGCATTCTCCTTCCCAAAACAGAAATCCAGAGGCAAATTTAGCTGCCAAACATTCAGATAAACTGTAAGAGACAGAAACTTATCTTCTATCATTTCTTCCTGCATAGTGATATATGTATGATAGG
Organism: Monodelphis domestica; assembly: GCF_027887165.1. Classification (NCBI taxonomy): domain Eukaryota; kingdom Metazoa; phylum Chordata; class Mammalia; order Didelphimorphia; family Didelphidae; genus Monodelphis; species Monodelphis domestica. The sequence continues at coordinate 71,276,628 of NC_077231.1, read as the reverse complement.
TGGGTTTACAAACAACAAGGTTATGATCCACTTGCCCACCACTTCTACATTCCATGGGAGCAAATACCTCCCCATGTTTTCATGACTGTATCACAACCAGTCTTCACATATATACCAACCACAATCATCGCCTCTTATCCAAAATGGTAGCTCTTACCTACCTCAAGGATGGCTTCCACTCCACCCTTGACACCTAAACCAGCCCTCTCACAAGTCTCACAAGAGGCATTATGAACATTTTTCAGGGAATTCCTGCTCAGGGAGAGGATGAAGTAGAATGATGAACTTGCAGTCATAGACCATGAATTTACATCCTGGTTCTTCTACTATGTACCTAATATAACTTAAGGCAAGCTCCCACAACTCTAAAACAAGGGGGTTGGATTTGATGTCCAAATTCAGAGCCCTTATAACTTGGATCTATAGTCCTATGAAATGTTTCTATAGCCTCTTAAGCTCCTTGTAACTTTGAAGTTCTATAATTCTAAGTGTTAGTGAAGATAAAGAAACAAGCAGGGTCATAAATTGGATCCACAAATCAGACACTTGGTTTCTGGAATACTATTCAAGATTTTCTTCTGGGGAAGGGGAGAGAGAGAGAAAAAAAAGATGGAAAGAAAGGCAGACAGGGAGACAGATGGAGAAAGATCAACACAGAATTAGACATACAGAACCAGAGAAACAGAACCAGATAGAAGACAAAAGTAGAAACAGCGAGGACAGAGACAGAGATAAAGAGAGATAGATAAAAACAACAAGAAAGAGACAGAAAGAGAGCAGGCACCAGTATAGGCTTAAGATGGTATAGGGCTAATAGTTTTGGGATTCCTCCTTTGTCCTTTTCTGTAGTGTGAGCCACTTCCTTTTTTTTTTAAATCTTTACCTTCCATCTTATAATCTGTATTGTAGATTAGTTCTAAGGCATTAATAAAAGCAGTAGGGACAGTAATGGGGAATCAACTGACTTGCCTAGGGTCACACAGCTAAAAAGTGTCTGCTTTCTGATTTGAACCCAGGACCTCCTGAATCTCTAGGCCAGTGATGGGCCATCTTTTGAGCTTGGTATTTCAAAATTTGCCAAAAACCTGAGCATAACTTGGGAGGTATGTCACTTTGAGAAAAAAAAAACCCATAATTTTGAGATCTTTATAGTTTAAATAACAAAAATGTATAATTGTAATATATAACTGTATTTAATAAACCAAAAAACTATTTATTTAACTTACCTGCTTACTGACTTCTTTGTTCATCTATCAGTCTTTTCTTTTATTGGTCTTGATATTACTTAACTTGTGTGGGGTGCCATGAACTAAGATAATTGAAGGGAATGGGTGAGGGAATTATTTAACTATCCTGCCTATTAGTGACTTTTGTTGCTGAATTTCATTGGTTAAATCTTCAATTGAAGGTTGGTGTTTTGTAAACTTCACGTCCAAGCAAGCACTACTAACTTCATCTGTCAATCTGTTTCTTTCATTGGTTTTGATATTATTTAACACTGAGAATAAGGTCTCTCAAAAGTACATAGAGGGGAAAATGAGTAAAGCCATTATTATATTTTTCAGGGTGCTAAAAGTGTCTGGGAATTGGTTCTAGGAACTCCTCCATTGCCTGCCCACATGTGCTCCTTCTACGTGTGAGCTCCTCCTCCCCACTCCCATGGGAGCTCCACCCACCCCACCTGCCTGGCACACACCACCTGCTGCTCATCCCCCTACCCCCATAGTCACGTGGAAGGGCACGTGGCTCCTGGGCCTTGAGGCGTGCTGAGCCCATGTGTGGCCATGTGTCTGAAAATGGCTACATGTATCAGTGCTGACATATGTGTCATAGGTTCGCCATCATGGCTTTAGTCCTTGCTCTCAATCCACTGAATCACCAAGCTGCCTTATTTCTTTTATTTATTGAAAACACTTTCTCTGACAGAAGTCTAGGTCAGCTTATCTTTATCTAGAGATAAAATCCTGTTTAAAAGAAGAGACAGAAAAGAAGTAAGGTTTTTAAAGAATAGGAACTTCCAGAGAAGAAGGAATGACATTTTCTTAGGGCAAGGTGAGGCAAAAAAGGGGTAGGATAAGGTAAGGGGATGAATTTATGAGAATCCAATCCAACAGCATATTTGTCTGGCATGGATATCTTACCCTTCAAACTCAGGCAAACTGTAAGCAGGGAAATTCCTTTGTTCCCATCTGTCCTTGTGACTCCTAACCCGATAACATCTGATAACTTCTGTAAGACCCTAAGATTATTATCATCCTTGGGCTGTCCTTTAGATTTGAGATAGACATAGAGCTGCACTTCCAGGCTATATCTGGATACCATCGGACTGTATCTCAGATATCCATTTGCCCCTTAAACTATGAAGGTCTTCAGGCAGACTCTGGTCAGATGACCAAACGCCCCATTGAATGCCTGAGAGTTTACCACTCTAGAATCATGTCCTCACTGTTGTAAAGAGTATATAATTCCTAGAATTGATGGATTCTGGGAGCAGCCTTTCATCTTGCTGTTCCACCTAAACTATCTTCATGGTCATTCTCAAACATTACTTTCTAAATTAATAAATTAATCTTTTTTGTTTTTAAGCTAAGTTTTGGAGTCTTGTATTCTTTCAAGAAGTATTCTTCCTGAACCCTTCAGGTTCACCTTTAGTACCCCACAACATGTCCAGTCAGATTGCTCTGCAAACACATCAGTGAGCCCAACAAGCATCTAACTCTTCATGATATAGTCATTCTGAATCCTTTTCTTGTAATTGACTTCTTATTGGAAGGTGACTGCCTGCCCTCAGGGCTCCCCGGTTTCTAGGATTCCCCCCTCCCTCTCAACTTCTAATCCTTCCATTCTTCCTTTCTGTAAAGAAAAATTACAATTAGTAAATTGCTGACCTAAAGTAAACAATAAATGTTTCTTGATTGAATGACTTCCCATCAGCCCCTTTGCTCTTAAGAGATTAAACAATGATATTTATTAATTTGGTTAGAAGAATATAAGGAATAGAAATTGTGTCAAAACAGAGCAAACCCATTCCAGAAGAGCTCAGAGATGAACTAGGTGGTTATTTGATTGTTGTCTCTCATACTTGAAGAGGACCAAATTCACCATAATGTGATAGCCTTTGCTGTTGTTATTTGGATCAAACCTGTGATTTCATTGGTAAGAGGAATTCCCAGTGAGAAAACTTTCTTTACCAATACAGATCAGCACCTACTCTGCCTAAAGCTCCTTTAAGTGACTTGTGTCATCCAACCAATAAAGGAGAGAAGTGAGATTTGAACCCACATATTCCTGTATCTGAGGTCAGCTACATGCCTCTCTATGCCTTTCGGCTATGGTGAAGAAAAGAAAGACATAAGCTGAGTCATCAAGGAGTTTATAGCTTCATCATCAAGCTATAAACTCCTTGTATGCTGTTAAGTCTGTGTTCTGATGTGACCACTCTTGGTCCCCTAATCTGATAGTGGGTAGACTAGCCACAAGTAAGCTATTCTAACCTTGAATCTCCAACTTCATCTTGCATCAGTACTAGGTAATGTTTAAAAGGCTTTCCTTTGAAGTTGTTTCCCTAGAAGTCCATTCAATGCTTCACTGACCTGCTTAAAAGGGATATGTAAATTCATTTAGAATCTTTACATTTTGAGATATATCCCTCCTCCCTTTTCAAGACCTACAGCATTTCCTGGTGAAATAAGAATTAGAGCCCAAGGTTACCTTTGCCCGGTTGTTTTACTGTGGGAATGGGTTAGTCCTATTGTCCTGCATCTTGATTAGACTCCTTCTGGTATAGTGGATTAAATTCCTGGGTGCCATATTTTCAGAGAGTCATTGATAAGATAAAGGACTTGCAGAGAGGGCAGTCAGAATGATGAAGGACCTCAAGTCGACTCCATAAGAGGAACTTAGGGTATTTAACCCAAAACTACTGTAAAAGATGTCTTTAAATATCTGAATGGTTAATGGACAGGAAGGCTTGGCAGCTGAGGACAGAGTTTTTAGCAACGAATGAGAAGTACAGAGGAAGACAGATCGAGTTTAATCAAAGGAAAATCTTTTTTTAGATACATGTTTTTCATGTATTTTGTTTTTATATGACCTTCCAAATTTGTCCCTCAAAGAGTCATTCCTTGTAGCAAAGAATGTAAAAGGAGTGTGTGGTGTGTAAAATTTATATTAATATCAGTAACTCCAAGTATTAATTTTATAAAGTTTATTAATAATCACTTGAAGTAGAATAAAAAAAAGAAATACAAGTTCAAAGCCTAATTTTCTAACTAAAGTAAGACCACCTGTGAAAATTCTTCTGCCTGGCTGAAAGCCAACTTCAGCAGCCACATTCAGGAAAAGAGAGAGGGCAGGGTCACACCAAAACTTTATCCTCCATTCATATGCATGCAGTGTTTGCACTCAGCATGAGTATGCAAATGGGATGCTGGTTAAGAGAGCATGGGGGATCAAATTCTATCCACACCATCCCCCCCCCCATTCTATTGGGAGGCAAGCATGTTGGAATCTCCCAGATTTACATACCTAGTCTCCCCAATGAATCACTACACACAAACCAGCTTATATCTCTAAAAATCTCTTACTAAAGATGAATGCAATATTGAACTTTCTAAGGGGAAATTACAATAATTTGGGGATGAGAGGGAAATAAAAGAGAAAGAGAGCAAAACCAATGTTAGGTGGGCTCATTGACAAAAAGCCAATTGGGGGCAATCACCTTTAGCATAAGAGTTTGCATTCAGAGTAAATGTATTCAACCTCCCCCCCACCACCACCACCACTCCCCCAACACACTTCAATTCACTACATTCCAAAGTTCATTCTGGATCTTTTTTTTTTTAACAATATTTTATTTGGTCATTTCCAAACATTAATCATTGGAAACAAAAATCATTTTCTTCACCCACCCTCCCCCCGCCCCACTACCTCTCCCATAGCCCACACATGATTCCACTGGGTATCACATGTGTTCTTGACTCGAACCCTTTTCCGTATTGTTGGTATTTGCATTAGAGTGTCCATTTAGAGTCTCTCCTCAGTCATATCCCCTCCTCCCCTGTAGTCAAACAGTTGCCTTTCTTCAGTGTTTTTACTCTCACAGTTTATCCTCTGCTTGTGGATAGTGTTTTTTAGATCCCTGCAGATTGTTCAGGGACATTGCATTGACACTAATGGAGAAGTCCATTACCTTCCATTGTACCACAGTGTATTAGTCTCTGTGTACAATGTTTTCCTGGTCTTGCTCCTCTCACTCTGCATCACTACTTGGAGGTCATTCCAGTCTCCATGGAATTCCTCCACTTTATTATTCCTTTTAGCACAATAGTATTCCATCACCAACATATACCACAGTTTGTTTAGCCATTCTCCAATTGAAGGGCATCCCCTCATTTTCCAATTTTTGGCCACCACAGAGAGTGCAGCTATGAATATTCTTGTACAAGTCTTTTTCCTTATTATCTCTTTGGGGTACAAACCCAGAAGTGCTATGGCTGGATCCAAGGGCAGACAGTCTTTTATCACCCTTTGGGCATAGTTCCAAATTGCCCTCCAGAATGGTTGAATCAATTCACAACTCCAACAGCAATGAATTAATGTCCCTACTTTGCCACATCCCCTCCAGCATTCATTACTTTCCATAGCTGTCATGTTAGCCAATCTGCTAGGTGTGAGGTGATACCTCAGAGTTGTTTTGATTTGCATCTCTCTGATTATAAGAGATGTAGAGCACTTTTTCATGTGCTTATTAATAGTTTTGATTTCTTTGGCTGAGAACTGCCTGTTCATATCCCTTGCCCATTTGTCAATTGGAGAATGGCTTGATTTTTGTACAATTGATTTAACTCTTTGTAAATTTGAGTAATTAAACCTTTGTCTGAGGTTTTTATGAAGATTGCTTCCCAATTTGTTGCTTTCCTTCTGATTTTAGTTACATTGGCTTTGTTTGTACAAAAACTTTTTTAATTTGATGTATTCCAAATTATTTATTTTGCATTTTGTGACTCTTTCTAAGTCTTGCTTGGTTTTAAAGCCTCTCCCTTCCCAAAGGTCTGACATGTATACTATTCAGTGTTCGCCTAATTTTCTTATAGTTTCCTTCTTTATGTTCAAGTCATTCACCCATTTTGAATTTATCTTGCTGTAGGGTGTGATGTGTTGATCTAAACCTAATCTCTCCCACACTGTCTTCCAATTTTCCCAGCAGTTTTTATGAAATAGTGGATTTTTATCCCAAAAGCTGGGTTCTCTGGGTTTGTCATATACTGTCCTGCTGAGGTCACTTACCCCGAGTCTATTCCACTGATCCTCCTTTCTGTCTCTTAGCCAGTACCAAATTGTTTTGATGACCGCTGCTTTATAATATAGTCTAAGATCTGGGACTGCAAGGCCCCCTTCCTTTGTATTTTTTTTTTCATTGTTTCCCTGGATATCCTTGATCCTTTTTTCTTCCAAATGAACTTTGTTATGTTTTTTTCTAAATCAGTAAAAAAAATTTTTTGGAAGTTCAATGGGTATGGCACTAAATAGATAAATGAGTTTGTGTAGGATGGTCATATTTATTATATTGGCTCATCCTACCCATGAGCAGTTAATGTTCTTCCAATTGCTCAAGTCTAGTTTTAGTTGTGTGGCGAGTGTTTTGTAGTTGTGTTCATATAGTTCCTGTGTTTGTTTCGGGAGATAGATTCCTAAGTATTTTATTTTGTCTAAGGTGATTTTGAATGGGATTTCTCTTTCTAGTTCTTGCTGCTGAGCTGTATTGGAAATATATAGAAATGCTTATGACTTGTGTGGGTTTATTTTGTATCCTGCAACTTTGCTAAAGTTTTTGATTGTTTCTATTAGCTTTTTGATTGAATCTCTAGGATTCTTTAAGTAGACCATCATGTCATCCGCAAAGAGTGATAACTTGGTCTCCTCCTTGCCTATTTTAATGACTTCAATTTCTTTTTCTTCTCTGCTCCTGCTAGTGTTTCTAGTACAATGTAAAATAATAGAGAAGAAAATGGACATCCTTGTTTCACTCCTGATCTTATTGGGAATGCATCTTGTTTATCCCCATTGCAGATGATATTAGTTGATGGTTTTAGATATATACTGTTTATTATTTTTAGGAATGACCCTTCTATTCCTATGCTTTCTACTGTTTTTAATAGGAATGGGTGTTGTATTTTATCAAAGGCTTTTTTTGCGTCTATTGAAATAATCATGTGATTTTTGTTGGTTTGCTTGTTGATGTGGTCAATTATGTGGATGGTTTTCCTAATATTGAACCAGCCCTGCATGCCTGGTATAAATCCTACTTGATCATGGTGAATGACTCTTCTGATCACTTGCTGGAATCTTTTTGCTCGTATCCTATTTAAGATTTTTGCATCTATATTCATTAGGGAGATTGGTCTATAATTTTCTTTCTCTGTTTTTGGCCTGCCTGGCTTTGGGATCAGAACCATGTTTGTGTCATAAAAGGAATTTGGTAGAACTCCCTCTTTGCTGATTATGTCAAATAGTTTGTATAGTACTGGTGTTAGCTGTTCTTTGAATGTTTGATAGAATTCACTGGTGAATCCATCAGGCCCTGGAGATTTTTTCTTAGGATGTTCTTGATGGCCTGTTGGATTTCTTTTTCTGATATGGGATTATTTAAGAAATCTATTTCTTCTTCTGTTAGTCTAGGCAATTTATATTTTTATAAATATTCATCCATATCACCTAGGTTGGAATATTTATTGCCATATAGTTGGTCAAAGTAGTTTTTAATGATTGCCTTAATTTCCTCTTCATTGGAGGTGAGGTTCCCCTTTTCATCCTTGATGCTCTTAATTTGCCTTTCTTCTTTCCCTTTTTAAATTAGATTGACCAGTACTTTGTCTATATTGTCTGTTTTTTTCAAAGTACCAGCTTCTAGTCTTGTTTATTAGTACAATAGTTCTATCACTTTCTGTTTTATTAATTTCTCCCTTAATTTTTAGGATCTCTAGTTTGATTTTCTTCTGGGGGTTTTTAATTTCTTCATTTTCAAGTTTTTTGATTTGCATTTCCAATTCATTGATCTCTGTCCTCCCTAATTTGTTAATATATGCACTCATGGATATGAATTTTCCTCTAAGTACTGCTTTGGCTGCATCCCATAAGGTTTGGAAGGATGTCTCACCATTGTCATTTTCCTCAACGAAATTATTAATTATTTCTATGACTTCTTCTCTAACCAATTTTGGAGTATCATATTATTTAATTTCCAATTAATTTTTGATTTGGCTCTCCATCTACCCATACTGATAAATATTTTTATTGCTTTATGATCTGAAAAGGTTGCATTTATTATTTCTGCTTTTCTGCATTTGAGTGCCATGTTTCTGTGACATAGTGTATGATCTATTTTTGTGAATGTGCCATGTGGTGCTGAGAAGAAGGGGTATTCCTTTTTGTCCCTATTTATTTTTCTCTATATGTTTATTAACTCTAATTTTTCTAAGATTTCATTCACCTCTTTTACCTCTTTCTTATTTATTTTTTGGTTTGATTTATCTAAATTTGATAGTGGTTGGTTCAAGTCTCCCACTTATATAGTTTTACTGTCTATTTCCTCATTCAATTCTCCTAGTTTCTCAGAAATTTGGATGCTATTCCATTTGGTGCATACATGTTGATTAGTGATATTTCCTCATTGTCTATATTCCCTTTTAACAGAATATATTTACCTTCCCTATCCCTTTTGATCAGGTCTATTTGTGCTTTGGCGTTGTCAGATATCGTGATTGCAACTCCTGCCTTCTTTCTATCAGTTGAGGCCCAAAAGGTCTTACTCCATCCTTTAATTCTAACCTTGTGAGTATCAACCCGCCTCATATGTGTTTCTTAAAGACAACATATGGTAGGTTTTTGGGTTTTAATACAATCTGCTATTTGTCTACGTTTTATGGGTGAGTTCATCCCATTCACGTTCAAAGTTATGATTGTCACTTGTGGATTCCCTGGCATTTTGATATCTTCCCCTAGTTCTGACCTTTCCTCCCTAGCTATATCCTTTTGAACCAGTGATTTACTTTAGGTCAGTCCCCCCAGTCCCCTCCCTTGGTATGCTTCCCTTTCAAGCCCCTCCATTTTTATGCTCCCTTCTCCTCCTCCCTGTCCTTCCCTCCCTTTTTATACTCCGTCTCCTCTCCCCCTCCTTAATTTCCCTTTCTTTCTTACCCTGTTGGATAAGATAGAATTCAGGATCCCACTGGATCTAGAAGTTCTTATCCCTCAGAGTTGATTTCACTGAGAGTAAGGTTTAAGTAATACCACTTCAAGCTCTCTTCCTCTCCTTCTCATATGAGAGATCTTCCCCTCCCCTTCCCTTGTGAATCTTTGTATGGGAAAGGTTATTCTATTTAGTCCCCCCCAATTTCTTGAAGTAAATCTTAGTATTGTTGATGCTTCCCCTCTCCCTTTTTCTTTCTTTGTCCCCCCCCTTTCACCAAATCTTCTTGATGCCCCAATCTTTCCCTAGGCATGATTCTTCTAACTACTCTTATGGTGCATACAATTTTTGAGAGTTACACAATACATTTTCCCCACATATTAATATATATATAATTTGCTTTAAATGCAGTCCTTATAGAAGAGAGTTGGCTTAAAGAAAAAGATTAGATTTATCTCCTTTTCCCTTTCTTTCATATTTACCTTTTCATATTTCTCTTGCTTTCTGTGATTGGATATCAAATTTTCCACTAAGTTCTGGTCTTTTCTTAGCAAATGCTTGGAAATCTTTTATTTTGTTGAATGTCCATACTTTTCCCTGGAAGCATATAGTCAGTTTTGATGGGTAGTTGATTCTTGGTTGGAGACCCAGCTCTTTTGCCTTTCTAAATATTGTGTTCCATGCTTTGTGGTCTCTTAGTGTGTTAGCTGCTAGGTCATGTGTGATCCTTATGGGAGTCCCCCTATATCTGAAGCTCCTCTTCTTGACTTCTTGTAGGATTTTCTCCTTTTCTTAGAAGCTCTTGAATTTGGCGATTTCATTTCTGGGGGTTGTCTTTTGGGGATTTAGTATAGAGGGTGTTCTATGAACCCTTTCTATTTCTAGTTTGCCCCCCTTGCTCCAGAACATGTGGATAATTTTCTTCTATAATCTCCTGTAGTATAGCATCAAGGTTTTTGTTTATCTCTGGTTTTTCGGGCAGACCGATAATTCTCACGTTGTCTTTTCTTCCTCTGTTTTCCAGGTCTGTGACCTTTTTGGTGAGATATTTCATGTTTTCTTCTAATTCATTAATTTTTTGGCTTTGCTTAATTAATTCTTCTTGTTTTGCATGTTCACTGTCTTGCAGTTGCTTAATTCTGGTCGTTAGGGACTAGTTTTGTTTTTCAGCTTTGTCTGCCCTTCTATTAGATGCTTCCAGCTCTTTCTTCAATTGTGAAGTCTTGTCTATCAGACTGCTGATCTCTTTCTCCCATTTTTTTCCCAGAAGGTTTCCATCTTTTAGGTAAGCTCCAATTTGAGTTCTTCCAGAGCTTGTGGACAATTTCCATTTTGGGAGGCATGTTTTGATTTTGTTTGGGTTTCATCCTCTTTCTCTTCTTTTCCTTTGTACTCCCACCATAAAAGTTTTCAATAGTCACCTTTTTCTCTTTCTTCCTGGAGGCTTGATTTTGGGTCTTGTGAGCCATCCCTTTGGTGGTTTTATTCCCCTTTCCTTTTTGGTCTGGGGTCCGGGTGATATGGGCTGATTTTCTATGAATTTAGGTTGCCTCAGACTAGTTCTTCCCAGCTTCTGAGGTTTCTTAGTGTGAAGGCCCCTGTGCTCAGCGCAGCCCCACCCCTTTGCTCAGCACAACCGCCCCTGTGTTCAGTGCAGCCTCCCCTTTGCCCAGGGCAGGATTCTCCTGTGAAACCTCCCTGAGAGGTCTTTTCCTTGCAGTCTTTAGATTCCAAGGACCCTGGTTTGCCCTCCCAGACAGAGACGCTCCTCAGTCACTCGCTGTCCCAGTGAGCACTCTGATACCTTACTCTGGTTTGGTGGGGGGAGTGGCGGCTCAGTTCACATTTTTGTGCAAGCTTTTCCTCCTCCTTGTAGTGTGGAAATGTTCAAGCCCCACCTTTGTTTCTCTGGGGTACTGGAGAGTCCCTCTGTTCTTCCAAAGGTGATTTTTATGCTCTTTAGAGGTAGTCTATTTCTTTCGGTGCTGGGGAGGGGAAGCGATTCTTGTCTAGATTGCAGCCATGTTAATCTGGAAGTCCCATTCTGGATCTTTAGATGCAGTATGTGGTTTTTGCAAGCATCTTCATGGCACCTTCTCCAAAAAGTTCACTTTCTTGATTTGGGGAGTTAGGGAGTTTCTTATCCTAAAAATTTCTCTAAAAGATTTTAAACCTTGCTTTAGAATAATTATATGATTCCCCTGTGAGGAGGGTGTTGACCAGTATCCAGATCACCCTGGGATATATGGCTGAATTATGAGGTATATGAATAAATTGTCAAAAGAAAGTTAAAAGCATAAAAAAAATAGAACAAAAGAAAAAAATTGCAAAGCCTAATTTTCCTTACTAAAGTAAGACCATGTGTGTAAATTCTCCTGACTGGCTGAAAGAGAGAAGACAGGGTCACACAGAAACTTTATCCTCCATACCTATGTACACAGTTTTGCACTCAGCCTGAGCATGTAAATGAGATGCTGGATAAGAGAGTCCAGGAGAGCAAATACTATCCACAGTTAGGCAACAAAATTAATAAACATATAATCCATATCTGAAGATCTGTACATTGTTTTACACCCGTAATCCCATATCTTTGTAAAGAAGGGAGAAGGGTACATTTTTTCAGCTCTCCTTCAGAACTTTAGTCTTTATAGTTACTTATCATTCAGTTTCCATTTTTATGTTCTTTCTATTTACAGTGTTGCTATTATTGTGTTTATCTCCAGTTCTACTTACTTCACATTGCATCAATTCAGATAAATCTTCACATGATCCTCTGTATTTTTTCATAATCATCATTTCTTATGGTACAGTTGTAGTCTATTGCATTCAGATGCAATATTTTTTTTCTTTAGGCATTCCCCAAATGATGAGTGGTTTGTTTTTTTCCTAGTTATTTCCAGTCACGAAAAAGTGCTAGAATAAATAAATTAGTGTATGTGAAATTTTTCTTTCTTTCTCTGTCCTCTTTAGAGAATATGCCTAGCATTGGAATCTCTGGATCAAAGGATATTTAAATCACATAAGGAAGACTTTCTCCAAAATTAGCCCTGTCTCAAAATGGGAATATATTGGCCATATTGGTAGCAATAACTCAAATTTTTATAGTACATTTAGATTTTGGAGAATGTTTGAGATAGTGTTTGAGACAGATAATAGAAGTATGATTATGCCCTTTTTTGTGTGAGTCTTGGGTCATGCATATAACTCCTAAGTGTCTGAAACAATATCTGTATCCAGATGTCCAAGTTCAAGTCTCCATCTACTATAAATTGGATTATATTCTTTGGACAGAGTTCTTATTTAATAATAGATTAGATTAGGTGGCCTTAGAGGCCTCTTTTAAACCTGACTTGTATTTGACAATAAAAGAGCTATCTTATTGAAATCATCTCCTTAGATCATTCTTTAACTGGTAAGATATCTCTGCTTTCTGTCCATCATAATTAAAAACATACTTAAAGCCACTGACATGCTTTCCTTGGGAAGAAGTTGGGTTTTTTCCTTACCTTCCATGAGACAATTTAAGGACTCTACAAGGAGGGGGTGAAATTTAACTTGATAACTATAAAAACTACAAATAAAGTATTTATATAGGTGAAGAATTCCATATCTTCCCTAAGTCCCTAATATAATTATCTTGACATAGGGATAGAGATAGAGATTGCATCTGTGAATTCAGTTGTATAAGGAATTCCCAGATGAGAAAACTCCCACTATTGAAGTCAGAAACTTCTTTATAATTTATAGTCATAATAAGTTGCCTAGGGCAATGAGAGGCTAGCTAGGTAATTTGCTCATGGAAAATGTATAAATCAGAGGTTGCATGAGAAAGCAGATATTTCCTGGTTCTAAAGTTGGCTTTCTACCCACTCTATCATGCTACTTTTCCAAATGCTATTGTTGTTCAGTCATTTTTCAGTCATGTCCAGCTTTTCATGACCCCATTTAGGGTTTTCTTGACAGAAATACTGTAGTGGCTTGCTATTTCTTTCTTTAACTTATCTTTAGATAAGGAAACTGAGGCAAACAGGGTTAAGTGACTTGCCCAGGGTCATGCAGTTAGTATCTGAAACCAGATTTGAACTCAGGAAGAGAAGTCTTCTTCACTCTAGGGCAGCCACTCTATTTCCTACACCAGCTCCTGCCTCTCTGATAGTCCCTGATAAATGTTGGATTGAGTTTGAGTGGAAATCATACCACATGGGAGAAAAATCACATAATTAGGACACAGACGTGGCAAGAGGCTAAATCCATTCAGGGGAAATGTGACCATCCATCTTGTTGAAATAGAGGGTTTGAGTAGAAGAGAATTGAAAGATATGATGAGAGTACAGATTGCTTCCTTCTTTGTATCCTCATCATATAGCAAAGTGATTGATACACAATCAATACTTAATGTGCTTGTTGAGTGGTTGATATGGTGACAAAGACATATCAGAGTTAGTACATCTAAGTGCCAAACTATGGTATTCCACCTAAATCCTATAGGGCAGTGATGATGAACCTTTTAGAGACTGAGTGCCCAAACTGCAACTGTCATACTGTATGTGAGCCACCCTCTTACCCCAGACAGGGGAAAGAGGAAGCCCTCCCATTGGGCTGCTGGGTATAGGGGCAAGTGAAGTGAGAAATGTCCTTAGGCACATATGGAGAGGGGAAGGGAACAACCCCCTCAGGCACACATGCCATAGGTTTGCCAACATGTCTATAGGGTGATATGGAATGTCAAGTTGGAAGCCATGTGTCAGGAAGATTCATCTGAAATTACTTAGTGGAGAAGCAGACCTTGCAATTAGAAAGACCCAAGTCCAAAATCTGCCTCTGACATACTGGTGGCTGTGTTTTTTTTGAGCAAGAACATTAACTTTTTGGTGTCAAAGGCAACTCTCTAAGCTATATAATACAGAGCAGGTACCAGTTTTCTTTGGTAGAGAGAGCTTTGTTTTTTAAGGCAAGACTTCCATACACACACTTATATATTTTTATACATATATATACATACATGTATATGTTCACACATATACATGAGTATATACATATATAGTCACATATACATATGTGAGCATATATACATATTTATACACATACATGTATATGTGTTTATGCTGGAGGGTGGGAAAATGGGTAATGTAACAGAAGGAAGTTGTAGAAAGCAAGTTCTAATCAATTAAGGTAACTTTAATATGTTGTTTAGTATGGGATCGGATATGGGACTGGTTGAGAGGTAAAGGACTGGCAAGAGAAGAAAGAGCTTATAGCTAAAGCTAGTCTTTGGAAAATGTACACACACACATGCATGCACAGAAAGGCCCTCTCTTCTAGGGGCAGAGTTGCCCCAAGGCAGGATGTGATAATGATGAAGGAGAAGTCAGAGAAAACATTCATTTCATGGTGGGGCTCCAGTGGAAGGGTCAGACTAAGGTAACATTTGTTAATGATTATCAGGGCTAGAGCTCTTTGGGAGTGTGTCTAAGGTCATTTTTTCACATTCAGAGTGAAGAGGGGAATGAAGGTACATAGAAAAAAAGAAGCAGCTATGTAGATAGTTCAGCAAATGTCATTCTCCCCATTGGCTGCCATTTTTTTTTCAAAATTATTTAACTATTTCAGGCCAAAGTGTTTAGATATTGCTTAGAGTTAACCGGGATATTTTTTTATTTCCCCCCTTTCTCATGGTTAGACAAATACTAAATATTTCATGTTATTGCTTTTCATATGCATTTTTGCTAAGGAAAAATGACCCAAATGATACAGGGAATAGAATGTCTGAAGTACAAATTTGAAGATCTCACATTACTGATTTTTGGAGTGAAACACTGGGATCATAGGACCACTTAATAGCACTGAAACTCAGTCTCTCCACATCTATAAAATGAGGGAAGGAGCACAATGTTGACATTATTTTTAATTGAAAGTTATAATTAATTAATAAATGAATACACAGCAAGGTGATAGATCAAAAGATAAATGAATCAATCAATGAATTAATCAATTAGTCATTGTGATATGGTAGTACTAGATGACCTCTGAAGTCACTTTCACACATAGGTCTTTCTTTTAACACCATGCAACTATCATCCTATGATCTAAATTTGGAATGGAACTAAAGGGCATCTAGCTCAATTCCTACATTTTACAGATGAGGAGCCGGGGGCTCTGGGATTTAAGTGACTTGCCCAAGGTCTCAAAGGTAGTAAATAGCAAAGGCAGAATTTGAATGCAGTTCCATTGACTCCATAGACAGTGCTCTTTGTTCAAATTATCATCTTCAAGTCCTTTTCCTCCTTTCTTTTCTTAACTTAAAAAGATGATAATCAAGGTAGCTAGATGGATAAAGAGCCAAGCATGGAGAGAGGAGATACTGGATTCAAATCTGACTATATATTCTTCCTAGGTATGTGACTCTGGGCAAGTCATTTAACCTCCATTGCTTAGCCCTTATCACTCCCTTGCCTTGGAACAAATATTTAGGATAGATTCTAAGAGAGAAGATGAGTTGTTGTTGTTTTTAAAGAATGATCAATCTCTGAAATTTTTTTATAAAATATTCAGTTGTTTTCAGTCCTGTCATGACCCCTTTTTGAGGCTTTCTTGGCAAAGTTAATGGAGTGGTTAATCATTTCCTTCTTTAGCTTATTTTATAGTTGAGGAAACTGAGGCAAATAGAGCGAAGAGACTTGCCCAGGAACCCATAGCTAGCAAGTATCTGAACTCAAGAAGATGAGTCTTCCTGACTCTAGCCCTGACACTCTATTACTGTGAGTGAGCAAATTGAATCTTTTTCAGATTTAGGTCGGAATCTGAGATTGCAAATAATGATCTAAGATAAAACATTTCTCTAGAACAATACTACATGTTCCCCATTTGACTAAATTTCCATTGCTCTAGGATCAATATATCACAATCTCAGATTAGTTGGGTTGTACATGATTAAAGCACTTGACCGAGAATCAGGATAGACGAGTTTAAATCCAGTATCAGACCCTTAGAAGCTTAATGACCTTGGGCAAGTTCCTTAATCACTGCCTTAGTTCTCTCATCTATAAATTGGACCTGGCAATAGTCTTGAGATAGTTATAAAGTGCTTTGCAAACCTTGAAGAGCTGTATAAGTTCTAGCAACTAATGTTAAAGATGGAAGGCACCTCTAAAACCAATTACTCCAACCTCCTCTTTTTGTAGAGGAAAAAATTGAATGCCAGAGCTTGGGTCTGATCTCATGTTTTTGGGGATGCCATGTGGCAGATGAATTCGAAATGATCCCAAGTTTCAACATGGTCTTACAAATTAAAACAACAACAACAACAACAACATTTTTTTTTAAAGTGCTGGATATATAACCAAAAGACTAGAGTTCGAATCTCAACTCCAACACTTACTACCCATAAGTCACCTCAAATCTTGGAACTTCTGTTTTCTCCTCTGTAAAATGAAGGGACTGATCTAGATAGCCTAAAATCCTATTCAACTTTAGAGCTATCATGTATTATCCACAATTCCAAACCTAGTACTCTTTGCACTATAGTATATGGTCACCATTACTAAGAAACAAATCATTACATCAATTATGTTGTATTCCATGGGCACGTGGAGACTTCCTTCACCGACGCAGATCTCACTGTATCTATAAATTCATAGACTTAGAGAATTCCCAGAGTCTTAGAACATCTTAGTTATTTGGCAATGATCATACAAGGAGTAAACAGCAAATATGGGGATTTGAATTTGGTATTTATGACTCCTAGTCATAGACAATCTCCATTGAGATATGCCCCACCTCTAGTAATATTCATTTTTTCAAAACAGAGAATATGGATTAAAATCAAGGTCAATATAATTATTACTCAAAAATGGAATAATTACTATATGTACATGTAACCATGTTTATGTATATATAGTAATATGTGTGTATAAATATATTTTTTACTGGAGCTGTGTTAAATATTCCTTAACTCAATAAACAAATCTCCTAATAATTTAATTAACAACCATATTTTCAGTGTGTTGGAGAATTAATCTTCCACTTTTTGGCATAATTCTAAACTTCCTTTCAGGGTAATAGAATCACTTTCTAAGGAAGCTGAAAATGTCCTTACTTCATTATATAATACCATTTCTTTGGAATTTCCAAACTAATTACCTAATAGTTTCCAAAGACAGTTCTTTATAAGGTTTTTTAGGGATTTGATGACATCACCTCAGAAGACAATAGAGATGACATTCTCCCCATGATGTAAGAGACTAAAATATTTTAGATGGTTGAAAGATGAAATTTCATTGCACTTTGGAATTGTTTACATTTTTAGCTGGCGTAGGAAGGAAGAATAAGTATGTTTTGAGGAAGACATTAAAGATATATGACATTTCAATAAAGGAAATTTCTGCATAATCAACCCTCAAAGTCAATTCTGGAAGAACTACAGTTGACATTGATTTAAGTTCTTTTTAATTGAAAATATTTATTGATGTATTTTGTTTCTACATCACTTTAATTTTCAAATCTATCCTTTTGCCCTCTGCTATCAATTAAGACATCTCTTGTTCTAAAGAATTCCAAAAAGGGGAGAGAGAAGAGAAAAAAAAGTCAGTGAAACTAACCAACCCATCAACTAACCCTAACAGTTTATATAGTGGTCCATTTCCATAATTCCCCATATCTGCAACAAAAGAGGGAGAAATACATTGTTTTCCTCTTTTCTTTAGGGACAAGGGTGGTGATTATAATTATACTACATGACACTTAACTTTATCATTATAAATTTTGCTTTTCCCATTGATGACAATATTGTATTGTGCATATTACTCTCTTGGTTCTGCTTCTTTCCTATTAAGTGGTTCAAATAGGTCTTCTCATATTTTTTTAATTCCTCATAGTTATAATTTCTTATAATAGGGGGCAGTTGGGTGGCTCAGTGGATTGAGAACCAGGCCTAGAGATGGGAGGTCCTAGGTTCAAATCTGACCTCAGACACTTCCCAGCTGTGTGACCCTGGGCAAGTCACTTGACCCCCATTGCCTAGCCCTTACCACTCTTCTGCCTTGGAGCCAATACACAGTATTGATTCCAAGACGGAAGGTAAGGGTTTAAAAATAATTTCTTATAATACAGTGTTATTTCAACATATCCATTCCATTTATTTAGCCATTCTCCCATTAATTGTTTGACTTTTCAAGAACTTACTAAATCAGCAAACAGTGACATTGTAAATGGAATTAACAACAGTGATGAGGTAGCACAGTGGATGGAGTGCAGAGCATGAAATTAAAAAGGTCTGAGTTCAAAGCCACCTTTAGACACTTACTAGAAGTGTGATCCTGGACAAATCATTTAATTACTATTTGCCTTAGTTTACTCATTTGCAAAGTGCAGATAATAATAGCAACTACCTCCTGAAGTTGTTGTGAGG
Source organism: Monodelphis domestica (assembly GCF_027887165.1). Classification (NCBI taxonomy): domain Eukaryota; kingdom Metazoa; phylum Chordata; class Mammalia; order Didelphimorphia; family Didelphidae; genus Monodelphis; species Monodelphis domestica. Next base: position 71,258,032 of record NC_077231.1, on the reverse strand, counting down.
ATCAAAGGAGATAACAATTTTGAAGCATTTGGCACAGAGTAAGCACTACATTAACATTAGATATCTCATTTTTTAACTTTTAATTTTTCCAGATTACATGTCTATACAATTTTAAATATTTATTTTCTGGTATTTTACAATCCATCTTTTCTCCCTCCATTCCACCGTCCACCCTCCCCAAGAAATCAGATAATATGCTATGGGTTGTACATTATATTATTACATAATACATATTTCCCTGTTTGTCATATTGTGAAACAAGACACATATTGCTTACACTAGAGAAAAAGTTTATAAACTATTCTTAATAACCAAATAAAATTGAACAGTGGGTAATTATAATTAGATGAGAATACATATATCTCTCTTTTCTTTGCAGTGATTTGGAATTATGGTGATGGAACATTGAATCAATTGTCAGATATGATTGATGAATTGGCTAGTTTCTTTGAGTTGCTTCCCCCACCCTCTACCCATTACAAAGTATGGTTTGCTAAGTAGAAGAAGGGGAAAGAATATGTCTAGAAATCAAAGTGATATTAAAACAAAAGATATCAATAAAAATTGAAGATTAAAAAGAATTTAAATAGATTCAGAACTCTCCCTGAAATGACTTTGATGGTTACTGTTTAGAAATTTCCTCGATTGAAGTGTCACATTTTGTTATTGTTGTTCATTTGTGTCCTACTCTTTGTGACCCTATGGATCCTAGCACACCAGGCCTTTCTGTCCTCCACTATCTCCCAAAAGTCTTTCCAAGCTAATGTTTATTTCTTCCATGACACTATCTCTCCATCTTATCCTCCTCTGTCACCTCCTTTTGCCTTCAATCTTTTCTAACAACAGGGTCTTTTCAAATGAGTCCTGTCTTTATTAATGTTATATATATATGTAAATGAATATTTTTTCATCTATATCTCTATCCATCTATCTCTCTATCTGTCCATCCATATCTCTCTCTCTATTCTGTCTGTCTATCTATCTATCTATCTATCTATCTATCTATCTATCTATCTATCTATCTACCTATCCTTCCATCCCTTTATCTATCTATCTATCTATCTATCTATCTATCTATCTATCTATCTATCTATCTATCTACCCATCCTTCCATCCCTCTATCTATCTATCTATCTATCTATCTATCTATCTATCTATCTATCTATCTATCTATCTATCTACCTATCTACCTATCTATTCTGTCTGTCTGTCTATCTATCTATCTATCTATTCTGTCTGTCTATCTATCTATCTATCTATCTATCTATCTATCTATCTATCTATCTATCTATCCATCCATCCATCCATCCATCCATCCATCTATCTATCTATCCATCTATCTATCTATCTATCTATCTATCTATCTATCTATCTATCCACCATCTATCCCTAATTTGGGGCTCATTTTTTAACTCTTACCTTCTTTGTTAGAATCAGTACAAGTATCAGTTCCACAGAAGAGAGTAAGGACTAGGAAATGGAGGTTAAATGACTTGCCCAGGATCACAGAGCTAGGAGGTGTCTCAGGCCAGATGTGAACCCAGAACTTCTTGTTTCCAGGTCTGACTACATCCACTGAGTCACCTAGCTTCCCTCCAGATCTCATTTTGAAATATGATTTTGAAAAGAAATATCTCTTGGAGGGGTAGGTAGGTAGATTAGAGGGGCAGCTAGGTGGCTCAGTGGATAGAGAATGAGAATGGACACAAGAAGTTCTGGGTTTGAAACCTTCCTAAGATACTTCCTATCTTTATGTCCCTGGGCAAGTCACTTAACCCCATTGCCTAGCTCTTATACCTACTATTGATTCTAAGATGGAAGGTAAGAGGTTTGAAAGGGAAGGGGGGGAAAAAAGCCATATCTTCAATGTCTGCTAAGAAAACTTCTCCATTCTTACCCCAGCTCAAAATAACAAAAACTAAGTAATCAAAATTTAATGACATAATGGTACCTTATCCACAGATCTGAAACATTTCTGTCCCCAAAGACTTGAGAATACCACCCTTAGTAACTTTTTAAAAGGTGCCTTAGTACTTTACAGATCTATGGTTTGTTTCATCTGAATGACTCCTTTATGAATGAAGCTCAAACTCCTCTGCATCTTTCTCACCTCATATAACTGCTATGACTAAAAACATCTGGCATTTGTCTATAACTGGCATCTTTGAACACTGGTAGATTGGTCTGTCAACAACAGACGAGTAAGTTCCAACAGCAGTCCTGTACACCAGGGATTTTCAATTTAGAAGGACCATCCATAGTTTGTGCTTTGCTGACGTAACCTAAAGAAGTCAATAGATTTCAAGCTAATTTTTTGAAATTACCATTTTGTTATCCAAGAAACACTGGACCTCAAGTCCAAATGATCAGATTTAATATCTTGAAAAGTAACTTCCTCTCGTTATCACTTTTTTCCTTAAGCAATAGCTTTAGAGAGCACTTTCCTCACAATAATCTATTGAGATTAATAATTTAAATGTTCTTTAGACCATACAGCTTTCTTCAAAATTCAACCCACATTCCCTGGTTTCCTCACCTTACTCCATTCCCCTTATTTACTTAGTCCCTTGCCTCTACTATTACTTTCATTCTGCTATGCATTTATTTTAGATGTAAATAATCATATCCTTTATTCCCCATTTGAATATGTACTCCTTGAGGGCAGGGAACATGGTTATTTCCTGTATCTCTATTGCTTAGTATATTGCTTGGTACATTGTTATGATTCAGTTGTTTAGTCATGTCCATCTCTCCTTGACCCCATGGGCAACTGTCTGTGTGATTTTCTTAGCAAAAATCCTGGAGTGGTTTACCATTCTTTTTTGTGCTCATTTTAAAAATGAGGAAACTGAGTCTAACAAGGTCACACAGTCAGTGTCTAAAGCCAGATTTTCACTCTGATCTTTCTCACTCAAAACCTAGTGCTCATAGATTTTATCTTTGCTCTTCGACTATTCTGAAAACAAATTAATTTTGAGTGAAGATTATACATATCTTTATCATTTTCATAATTTTAACTGAGAGGGCAGCTCTAGGCATATTTCAGATCTGTTGGTGAGTTAAGAGGGAATGACCCCTATATAATTACTAGATTTAGACATTTAATCATGAAAAAGAAAAGCAATAAAAACAAATAAATAAACCTTTTCAACATTCTCACTTTATTTTATTTTTATTTTTTTTAAATTCTCACTTTAATCTGTCAATTTTCAGTATGTTTTTCAGCAAGTCTTAGCTAACATTCTACATGTGAGCCATCTTGAAAAGGCATCTTTTATCCCTCCTCCATCTTTATCTTTGCACAGAAATGGGGATTTCTGGTTATCCCAAATTCCATTGTAGAGCTCAACGCCTTCCACAAAAACATACAAAGCTGACAAAGGGCTATCTGTGTTGGAAAAGGTCTTCATTTTTCAAAGTGTTCTAAGGTGGATCCTAAATGATGTCATGTGGAGAAGAATTTCATTCTAGGAGGAAAACAGAAGAGCTTTTGTCTGGACAACTGACAAATAGAACTGAAAAATGTTCTGCTATTTTCAAAAATAAATGTCAGGACGTCAACTTCTTGTTTCTCTTGCCTCAGGCTATCATTATTTGGCCATATAACACCCATTATCTGTGGCCCTATATATTAACCCTATCATAAATGGATAAACAAAGTGTGACAGAACTCCTACTGGGCCAATCCTTTAATTACCTCCCCTCTGCTCAAATCCTGTCTCTGTTTCCTTCTTGGATGTTATCTTTCAGAGTAAGCTATTTACTGGAGAGGTGAGAAGCTATGAAATCCTCCCTCCCCCCCAAAAATAGGGAAACATCCTTCCTATATATCACTCAGCAATTCTGGCCAATTAAATGTGACAGAGCCAGAGAAAAATGCAAACTTAGTGGGAAGACAGAGAGGAGGAAGATTCATGATCCATAAATCCTTGATAAGTGCATGATAATTTTTTTTTAATGTTCTAAATGTCAATATGGAGCAATTCTAAACCTAGCTTTGTGAGGCCCCAGGATGACACCCATATTGTCAATAGTGTTACAGCATTATCAAAAACAAATTAGTTTAAAATCCTTTCGTATTTTTTAAGAAAAAGGTTAAAATATACCATCTGGCACTTTTAAGGAATAGAAGATATAAAGAAACCTGCGATCATTGGGGTGGAAAAACTGGATAAAGGTGGGGAGACCCACAATCTATATCCATTATCTATAATTATCCTAGTGAGGCAACTCAGATTTGTAAATAGGGAGCTTGCCTCAAAGCCCTGGAAAGCCCTAGTTTTAAATCCTACCCCATACATGCAGGCTGTTTGGGCAAGTCACTTAACTTCTCATTGCTCTAGGCATATTATAGACTCTCAATTTCAGAGAAGGTACAGATCTACATGGAGGGAGGAAGTTTCCTCACCCTGGAGTTCCCTAAGCAAATTAAGTTACTAGACTAGACCATACCTTTAATCAGGGGTGTTCTGGGGCCAGCTTAAGGCAGCTTGCTAGAGTCACTTGTTAAATTTACAGTGTGAACACTTACACCTAGGAATTAATCCATCAGTAAATATTTATTAAGCACCTACTAAGTTCCAGACTCCATGTTTCACTCTGGGGATACAAAAAGAGACAAAAGAAGGTCCCTGCCCTCCCAGAGCTTATAATCCTAAGGAGGTAAACAACATGTAAAAAACATGCAAAGCTAAGTATATACAGGATAAATTGGAAGTAATTAATGGAGAGAAGGCACTAGAATTAAGAGGAGTTGAGAATGACTTCTATAAAAGAGAAAATTTTAGTAAGGAAATTAGAGAAATCAAATAGATGTAATTAAAAAGGAAAGGCAGTTCAAGCTACAAATCAGACCTTGATTTATTGTTTTGCTGATTGCCTATACTTAAAAAATTGATGGAGAAAATGTTAATAACCAAGGTTAAGCTTAAAAGAGAGCCCAGCACACCTTCCCTCCCCATCCCCAGAGAGCAGGTTTTTAAACACTTACCAATGCATCTGTGCCTATAATCCCACTGAATTCCAAAAATATTGTAAAAGATTCAGTTTGGGTTGGGGGTAAGGAGAGAGAAAGTTTATTTTCTTTTCCATCCCCATGGTGGATGTGAATGGGATGCAATTCATCATAAGCACAGAATTCTGCAGAAATGACATAAACGATGTTGTAGGAGACCTGTGAAAAGTGAGATGCCCTAGTTATATGGTGAGGCCAAGTGATAATTGACAATCTGTATGCTCTATCAGCATCCACTCATTGTCAAGAGATCATAGATTTAGAGCCATATATTAAGTCAGAAGTAATGGAAAATCAAGTACTGGGAAGTAAATACCCAAGTAACACAGGCAGGAAGAATGGGAGGTGAGTTGCAAATCTACTTTACTTAACTCCAGAACATTTTCCAGACCCCAAAATCTTGGGTGGATTCCCCGAGAAGAATATGAGCAAGATTTACACAAAATAGCCTACCTCCATCAATTAGATGGGCCATTGAAGGCTTCAATTAATTCAAAGGTGCTTATAACCAAATAGGATAGGGGGGAGGTCTGGATCTGCAGTTTCACTGGTATGAGAAACCCCTACCAATGCAAGGCAATATTTCTCTACAACTTTTAGAACAAGTCACATAATCATTAACCATTATGTGTCAATGGCAAAACCTGAACACAAATCATCTTGGCTTTAAGGTCATATTTCTAGCCACCATGACACACTACCTTTGTTGTTTCATTGTTTCAGTCATGTTCAACTTTGTGACTCCATTTCTTGGTAAAGAAACTAGAATGGTTTATTGTTTCCTTCCCTAGTACATTTTATAAATGAGGAAACTGAGGCAAACAGGGTTAAGTGATTTGCCCAGGGTAAGTATCTGAGGCCAGATTTGAACTCAGCAAGAGGAGTCTTCCTTACTTCAAGTCTAGTGCTCTATCTATCCTCTGTGCCATCTGGCTGCCCTATACTGCCTTTGCAACTGAATAAAAAAAAGGAAAAATCATCTTCAAGACAACCCCCACCCCCTGAAAACAGATTTCTTATCCTTGATATGACTATCTCCACATATCATTATGTAGGGTAGAACATTGGACCCGTTAAGTTTTCTTCCAAATTTCTCCTTCTATCAGACATCAATTACTACAAATATATCTTTTTGGTAAATTTCATTTCTATCTTAAATTCAGAGAAGGGTTATGGAAAGAACGCTATCCTTAAAGTAAGAAATACCATTTTATTTATATTTATCTATATGTATATATACACATACACATGCTTATATATACATATGTATGTTTGTATAGGCATATAGTCTGCATTATCTATCACTGATTTTCTAACATAGGTCAAGGCATTTAACTTTTATGAATCCTATTTCCTTCAACTACAAATTAGGACTATTATTATTATTGGTACCATGTAGAGAGTGTTACAAGAGAATTTTGGTATCTTACTAGCCCTATGGAGTCAAGATGACCTGGGTTAAAATCCTATTTTGGATACTAGCTTTGTGACCCTGGGAAAGTTACCAAACCTCATTCTGCCTCAGTTTCCTTATCTGTAAAATAAGAAAATTATACTTGATGACCTCTAAGGGCTCTTTTTAAAATGACTGATCATGTTGCCATGAAAAGTTATTTCAGAAAATTAAATGGAAAGCTACAGAATAGGATATCTAAATACAAGAACCCTAGCTGACTCTTTTGCTCTAAATGTATCATCCTACAATGATTCTATGGAATACAGTGATTTGCATAAGGCACTTTGTGACTCTGAGTGATCTATGCATTTATTTTATTTCTAATATGTGTACAATTCTAGCTAATAGTTTAACTGAACAAGTAGAGGGGACCAAGCCCACTTGGAGTCGTGGGATAGTTAATAAATTAAACAAATATATGATCAAGAGAATCAAATCAGACACAAAAAAGTCTACATATTCATTTACATGAGAAATTGAATAGGGAAGGGAATGGAAATTAGATCGATAACTTCATTGGGATAAGAAACTCCCAGGTGAGGAAACTCCCTCTACCAAAGCAGGTTTGTACCATCTCTACAACTTCTAGTCTTAGATCATTTCCTAGAGTCCTAAGAGGTGAAGAGACTACAGAATTCAATTTGTTTTTTCTTAAAAATCAAAGCCTGGGGCTTCTAATTAAAAGCCATCAGGCAGGATCTGTAAATTACATTATTACATAGGCAGTATAGGCATTTCCATCTCTATGACAGCCTGAGGATCATGCTGGGGCTTTGACTCAGCTGGAGGAGCCATCTATTCAATTATTAGCACAGTTTCCTGAACCATCCTAGTACTCCTTCTGGCTCTATTAAGAACTTGGCCCAAATCCTGCTTTGCAGATGAAGTTAAATAGATTCCTAGCAATAACATTGGGCTCAATACAGAATAACTTTACATATTATTAAGCTCATCTATTTGAACCTCTATTTCGTAACTGATTTTCTTGTTTTTCAATCAACCCCTTTATTTTTCCAGAGATAAAACAATGTGGTTAAATGAAATATTCAGATGAAACCACACAACTTGAAAACATAAACTTCCTTCTTCAAGAAGGCAATGGCAGAAGTGGGAGCTATGGAAGGGAAAATGACTGTTTGTAGTTTTAATCCTCTCCATTTCCCAATTTGCACTTAGAGGTAGTGATGTCTACGAAGTAACCAAAAGTTGGCATCTCGAAGAAAAAAAGAAAAGAAGCCACATGAGAAATAAGTCATAAGAGCTGAAATGGACCTTAGAAATCATCTCCATCATAGTCTAGCTTCATTATTTTCCCGATAAGGGAAATTATGGTTCAGAAACATCAACAACAACTACAACAACAACAAAACCCAAACTCCTCTAAAGTCACAGTTAGCTGGTATCAAATATGGGGACAGAAACCAAGCTCTCAGCTCTTAGAGAAATGGAGTTTTCTCTACCCTGTACAAGGTGAATTTAATTCTCAGTTGAAGTCACCCTGAACAGTTGAAAGTGGATTTGTCTCCAGAGTCTGCTAGGATTCTTGCTTGCATTTAGATATCTTATTATACAGCTTTCCATTTAATTATCTGAAATAACTTCTCACAGCAACATGGTCAGTAATTTAAAAAATCAACTTTGTAGAAAAAGAAATGAAAGCAGCTATGAATGGGATAATTTTCTTCTCTAATGAAGTGGGAAAATAAGCAGTTGGTGAAATAATGTTTAGTTTATTTATAGAATATTCTGCATACAGTCTTTTAAAAAACCCCATCATAATGTGCTATATAGAACAGTTTAAGATAACAAAGCAATACTACCATAGCCATGAGTTCTACTCAAGAAGTTAAGAACATTTATTAAGCACCTACCAGATACTATGCTAGGTGAATGTTAGGAATGTAAAGGAAAGAGGAAAAAAAGGTCCCTGCTCTCAAGCTGCTTACAGATTAATGAGGGAAACATGTAAACAATCATGTACAAATAAGAAAGGGACGTGACAAACTAGTGGTGATCTCAAGGGAGGGATGGTGAGAACTAGAATTAAGGGAACCCAGGAGAGGTTTTTTTGAAGAAAGTAGGATTTTTGTTGGAACTTGAAGGAAACTGAGAGCATCTCTGTGAGGATGGGAAAGTATGGATGTGGATTAGCTTCATCTTTCTCTTACTGCTATTTAGTTGCTTTCCTCATCTTAAAAAGGAGGCAGTTGGATTAGAAGACTTCTTTGATCCCATCTAGTCTAAATTTATGATTATGATATATCTTTTGTTGTGTCCAATTCTTCATGATCCCATTTGAGTTTTCCTTGGCAAAGATACTGGAGTGGTTTGATATTTCCTTTTCAAGCTCATTTTACAGATGAGAAAACTGAGGCAAACAGGATTAAGTGACTTGCCCAGAGGTCATACAGCTAATAAGTGTCTGAGGCTAGATTTGAATTTAGGAAAAAGAATCTTTTTAATTCCAGGCAAGGGACTTTATCCCCTCCATTACCCAGCTGCTTAATCATACTCTAGTCATTCCATTACTGACTCCTCTAACCAACTTCCTACCCCAACTCCCAATTTAGAATCTAAAATCTTTTAGGACAGGGACTCAAGTTTCCTCTGCTCATAATGTGTGGTACACAATTGGCTATTAGGTATTTGTTGACTGACTGATCAATGGAATGTATTACCTTAACATCAGTGTTCAGTCTTATAATGTATTCTGAGCAGGCGAGTACCTGAAACATCAGATATGAAAAGCAGAATTCTGGAGGAGATGAATAGTAATTCATATGATAAAATGATTGAGAAGAAAATAGACAACAACACATAACCTATTATTTCTGTTTCTAGAATAATCAGTCAGCAAACATTTATTAAGTTCATATTGTGTGCCTGCCTCTCAGAATTATATAAAAACTAGAAGGATGAACATAAATACAAACACAGAGCTATCGTAAGACTCTTACCAGAATGGAATTCATGTCTGGAATTTAGCATTAGGCTGACATCAGTCATTCAAAATCATTGTGTCAGCAGGCATTTATTAAACCCCTCGATGTACTAAGCACTATATTAAGCCCTGAAAATGAAAAGAAAGGAAAAACAGGTCATGCCCTCAAAGAGTTTACATTCTAATTAGAGAAAGAAAAGACAGCCAGGTGTCACAGTGAATAAAGTCCCTTGCCTGGAGTTAAAAAGATTCTTCTTCCTAAGTTCAAATCTAGCCTCCAACACTTATTAGCTGTATGACCTCCAGGGAAGTCACTGTTTGCCTCAGTTTCCTCATCTGAAAAATGAGCTGGAAAAGGAAATGGCAAAACACTGTAGGATCTCTGCCAAGAAAACCCCAAATGGGGTCAGGAAGAGTCAGACATGATTGAATCTACTGAACAATTTGAAAGAAGAACAGAGTTGTATCATATGTCAGGATATCCTCTTCTATGGAAATTCAGACCCTTGAAGGTGGAAGCACAGTGAAACATGTTGGATGAAGATTAAAGGAAAGAGAAATGATGTAATAGTGTTGCAACAGGCCACTATAGAATACCATGTTAGGTGGATATTACAGATAATGTTTTCCCAGTACAGATCAAAAAACTGATTGAATATTTATACAATCCAGTGGAATTGCTTATCGGCTCAGGGAGGAGGGAAGGAAGAGGAGGGGGAAGAAAATAAATCATGAGAACATGGAAAAATATTAAAAAAATAAACCCATTTAAGAACAAATATAGGAGCAGCTAGATGCTCAGTGGAGAAAGATAATATGGGAGGTCCTAAGTTCACATCTCAGATGCTTCCTAGCTGTGTGACCCTGGGCAAGTCACTTAAACCCCATTACCTAGTCCTTACTGCTCTTCTACCTTGGAATGGATATTTAATATTGATACTGAGTAAAAAGGTAAAGGTTTTTCTTTTTCATTTAATTAGTCAATTTAGAACATTATTCCTTGGTTACAAGAATCATATTCTTTTACTCCCCTACTCCAACCCTTCCTGTAGTCCACGCACAATTAATTCCACTGAGTATTTCATGTGTCCTTGATTTCCATGTTGTTGCTGTTTGCACTGAGATGATCATTTAGAGTCTATATCCCCAATCATAACCCCCTAAACCAATGTAGTCAAGCAGTTGTTTTTCTCTGGTGTTTCTACTGCCACAGTTTTTCCTCTGAATGTGGATAGTGTTTTTTCTCCTATATCCCTCCAAGTTGTACAGGATCACTACATTGCCACTAATGGAAAAGTCCATTACATATGATTTTGCCACAATGAATCAGTCTCTGTGTACAATGTTCTTCTGGTTCTGCTCCTCTCACTCTGCATCAATTCCTGGAGGTCGTTCCAGTTCACATGGAAACCCTCCAGTTCATTATTCCTTTGAGCACAATAGTATTCCATCACCAACAGATACCACAGTGTGTTCAGCCATTCCCCAATTGATGGGCATCCCCTCATTTTCTAATTTTTGGCCACCACAAAGAGTGCAGCTATGAATATTCTTGTACAAGTCTTTTTCCTTATTATCTCTTTGGGGTACAAACCCAGCAGTGCTATAGCTGGATCAAAGGACAGACAGTCTTTTAGCACCCTTTGGACATAGTTCCAAAGAGCCTTTCAGAATGGTTGGATCAATTCACAACTCCGCCAGCAATGCATTAATGTTCCAACTTTGCCACATCCCCTTCAGCATTCATTACTTTCCTTTGCTATCATGTTAGCCAATCTGCTAGGTGTGAGGTGATACCTCAGAGTTGTTTTGATTTGCATCTCTCTGATTATAAGAGATTTAGAACACTTTTTCCTGTGCTGATTAATAGCTTTGATTTCTTTAACTGAAAATTGCCTATTCATGTCCCTTGCCCATTTATCAATTGGGGAATGGCTTGATTTTTTGTAAAATTGTTTTAGTTCTTTATAAATTTGAGTAATTAGACCTTTGTCAGAGGTTTTTGTAATGAAGATATTTTCCCCAATTTGTTGCTTCCCTTCTAATTTTGGTTGCATTGGTTTTGTTTGTAGAAAAACTTTCAATTTAATGTAATAAAATTATTTATTCTACATTTTGTGATTTTTTTCTAGCTCTTGCTTGGTCTTAAATTTTTCCTTCCCCAAATATCTGACATGTATACTATTCTGTGTTCATCTAATTTACTTACAGTTTCCTTCTTTTTATTCAAGCCATTCTGAGTTTATCTTGGTGTAGGGTGTGAGGTGTTGATCCAAACCTAATCTCTCAGACACTGTCTTCTAATTTTCCCAGCAGTTTTTATTAAAAAGTGGATTTTGGTCCCCAAAACTGGGATCTTTGGGCTTTTTATAGACTGTCTTGCTGAGGTCACTTCCCCCAAGTCTATGCCATTGATCCTCCTTTCTGTCTTTTAGCCAGTACCATATTGTTTTAATGACCAATGTTTTATAATATAGTTTGAAATCTGAGTCTGCCAGGCCACCTTCCTTTGCATTTTTTTTTCATTATTTCTCTGGATATCCTTGATCTTTTGTTCTTCCAAATGAACTTTGTCATTTTTTTTCTAATTGAGTAAAAAAAGTTTCTTGGTAGTTATATGGGTTTGGCACTAAATAAGTAAATTAGTTTGGGTAGGATTATTATTTTTATTATGTTAGCTCATCCTGCCCATGAGCAATTAATGTTTTTCCAATTGTTTAGATCTAGTTTTAATTGTGTGAAAAGTGTTTTGTAATTGTGTTCATATAGTTCCTGGAGTCTTTTTGCTATTTGAGATTCTTGCATCTATGTTCATTAAGGAAATTGGTCTATGGTTTTCTTTCTCTGTTTTTGGCCTGCCTGGCTTTGGAATCAGTACCAAATTTGTGTCATAAAAGGGATTTGGTAGAACTCCCTCTTTGCTTATTCTGTCAAATAGTTTGTATAATATTGGGATTAGTTGTTCTTTGAATGTTTGATAGAATTCATTTTGAATCCATCTGGTCCTGGGGATTTTTTCTTAGGGAGGTCTTTGATGGTTTGTTCAATTCCTTTTTCTGATAGAGGGTTATTTAAGTATTCTATTTCTTATTCTATTAATAGAAGCAATTTATATTTTTGTAAATATTCATTCATATCACCTAGATTGCCATATTTATTGTCTTATAAATGGACATAATAGTTTTTAATGATTGCCTTAATTTCCTCTTCATTAGAGGTGAGATCTCCCTTTTTATCTTGGATACTGTTAATTTGTTTTTCTTCTTTGCTTTTTAAAAAATAGATTGACCAGTACTTTGTCTATTTTATTTGTTTTTCAAGGTACCAGCTTCTAGTCTTATTTATTAAATCAATAGGTCTTTGAATTTCAATTTTATTAATTTCTCCTTAGATTTTTAGGAGCTCTAATTAAGTTTTCAAATGGGGATTTTTAATTTGTTCCCTTTCAAGTTTATTGATTTGCATGCCCAATTCTTTGACCTCTGCCCTCCCTAATTTGTTAATATATTAACTCAAGGATATAAATTCCCCCCTGCGTACTGCTTTGTCTGCATTCCATAGATTTTGAAAGCATGTCTCATCATTGTCATTTTCTTCAATGAAATGATTGTTTCTATGATTTGTTCTTTAACTGATTTTGGAGTATCATATTGTTTAATTTCCCATTTTTTTTATTTGCCTCTCCATGTACCCTTACTAATTATTTTCATTGCATTGTGATCTGAAAAAGTTGAATTTATTATTTCTGCTCTTTTTCAATTGTTTGCAATGTTTTTATGCACTAGTACACAGTCAATCTTTGTGAATGTACCATGTGCTGCTGAAAAGAAGATGTATTCCTTTTTGTCCCATTTATTTTTCTCTCCATATCTACCAACTCTAATTTTTCTAAGATTTCATTCACTTCGCTTACCTCTTTCTTATTTATTTTTTGGTTTGATTTATCTAGCTCTCATAGAGAATGTTTCAGGTCTCCCATGTATAGTTTTTCTATCTTTTTCATCCTTGAGCTCCACTAGTTTCTCCTTTAGAAATTTGAATGCTATGCCATTTGGTGCAAACATGTTGAGTACTGATATTTCCTCATTGTCTATCCTGCCTTTTATCAGGATGTAATTACCTTCCCTATCTCTTTTGACTAGATCTATTTTTACTTTGGCTTTGTCAGATATCATGAATGTGACCCCTGCCTTCTTTTTCTCAGTTGATGCCCAATAGATTTTGCTCCATCTGCTTACCTTTACTCTATGTGTATCTACCTTCCTCATGTGTCTTTCTAGTAGACAACATATCTTAGGATTTTGGTTTCTTATCTACTCTGCTATTTGCTTACATTTTATCAGTGAGTTCATTCAATTCACATTCAGAGTTATGATTACCAGGGGTGTATTACTCAGCATTTTGATTTCTACTCCTAGTCCTGCCTTTTCTTCTTTCACTATTTCATTCTACATCAGTGTTTTGTTTTTAATCAATCCCCCTAATTCCCATCCTTATTTTACTTCCCTTTCTACCACCCCTCCCTTCTTTTCCCCTCTCTTATTTTCTTTATGGTCTTTTTTAACTACCCTCCTACCTCTCCCTCCCTTGTATTGCTTCCCTCCCCTCCAGTCCATTTGTTACCCTTCTACTTCTCTATAGGGTACAAATCAATTCTCTGCCCCAATGGATTTGATTGTTCTTCCCTCTTTGAGTCAATTTCAGTGCACCTAAGAATTAAATGTTTCCTATCTCCAACCTCTTTACCTTTCCAGTGTATTGGTGTTCTTCCCCACTCCTACCATATGTTTCTTTATGACATATAAATTTATCCCATTTTGTTTGTTTTCCTATTTCTCTTAGTTTTAACCTTTTTTTACATATATATGCATACATATATTTATATACATATTTATGTCTTGGCATTTCATCCTATAAAGTTTGTCACTGTTCCCCCTAAGTATAATTCTTTTAGATATCCAGGTGAAAATAACAATTTTTAAGAGTTACCAATATCCTCTTTTCTTGTAAGGATACATATTATTTTAACTTATTTGGTCCCTTAAAAAAAGTTGGGGGTTTTTTGTTTGTTTTCCCCCCTTTCTTAATTACTTTTTAGTGATTCTCTTTAGTTCTGTATTTGAGCATCAAATTTTCTGTTTAGGTCTGGTCTTTTCTTTACAAATGCTTAGAGATTGAGCCAGGTTAGAGTTGATCTGCAAAGCTGGCTGTGCTCTGAGGCCAAAACCTCCAGAAGAGGGGGCAAGATGGAGCATTTTGCCTGAGACTGGGCTGCCTGCTCTGAGTTTCTACTCCAGCTGTCCCTATGCTGACTGTGTTCTAAGCACTGAGCCTGGCACAGCTTTTCTGGCAAGGTTTTCCCTCTGTACTGTTGCCCACCCAGAGATTCCAGCCACTGTTGGAGGCTCAGTGCTGTAGGTGGGGGAGGGGTCCTGGGACCTTCCTTCTTTCCCCTGAAACCCATGTGTTCTACAGTTCAGACTTTTTGGGGGCATATTTTTTAAGTTGGGTCCAGGAGGAGGGTTCCCTGCCTCTGTCTTGTTAGATTTGGCTTTCAGTCCCCTGGAAGCATTGTGTTTTTGATCAGTGAGGAAGGGTTTATGGAGGTCTGAATTTTTGCTGCCTCTAAGCTGCCATCTTGACTCTGCCTCTCAAACATAAAAGTTAAAAAAAATAACAAATGTAAAGGTGATGGGGAACTGGAGTTCTCTGGGAATCTGGATGGGTAATCAATCCTAAATGCTAAGAGGCTGATAGATTCTTCATTTAGGCAATTAATCCCTTGTAATTCACTTGGGCTTAATGCTATCCAACAATAAAGATGAAGAAGGGGACTTGAAAGTGAAAGGCACTTGCACCAAAAGTGACCAGTTCTTTGGAGAGCTGGGCACTAAATTATGAAAGCACATTTTGAAAACTTCAGGCAAATGGGTGCAGGGCATGAGAATGCAAATGATAAGTAGTTCAAGAGAAATGGGAGATCCTTAAATATGAAATTCTGCCAATACAATTGCAAATGAACCTCATTAAGAAAAAAATAGAAGAATTCCTCTAAGGAGGCTGATGTGGTGGTAAAAGTTGTGTGCTAGTGAGCTCATGTTTTTTTAAAAGAATATACACAAAAGAAAGGCGGAGAACCTAAGTAGAAATGAATATAACAGCTCACATTTCTATAACACTTCAAAGCTTTCAAAAAGTTTATATAGTAATAACATATACTAGCCAGTACTTTAAGGCTCACAAAGTACCTTATGTATGTCATTTAGTAAATCATCACAAAATCCCATGTGATATAAGTAGTACAAGTATTCTTCCCATTTTATAAATAAGGGTATTGAAGTCAGGGAGCTTAAGTAGTGCATTCAAAGTCATGAAGCTACCTTCTATGACATAGGAAGAATGGGGAGAGGATGAGATAATTCAAAAATAAATTCTATTAATAGGAAAACAAAAAGTCAGGAAGCTGACAAGTGGTTAGAAATAGCCCAGTAACCCAAGTCTTTTCATTCCAAAGTCCTCTCTCTATCCAACATATGGTATGGCATAACTGTATGAAAAATTGGACTAATCAAATCAACCCCACCCCCTACCCTTTCTTTAATATGCTCAATGGCTCCCTATCACCTCCAAGACTAAATAGAAAGTCCTCTTTTTGATGTTCAGAAACCTTCATAATTTAGCCCTCCTTTACCCTTCCATTGTTTTTACACCTTCCTTGTGTACTCTTGGACCCAGAGACACTTTTCTCCTTATGTTTCTACAAATAAGATTCCATTCCTTGACTCCAGGCATTTTCTCTGACTGACCCCCATTCTCTTTCTGCTGCTAGGTTTGCTGGCTTCTGTGAAGACCCAGCTAAAATCCCACCTTCTACAGAAAGCCTTTTCTGCTTAATGCCTCTTAATTTTTTAAATTTAATTTTATTGATTAATTTAGAATATTTTTCCATGGTTACATGATTCATATTCTTTCCCTCCCCTCCAACCCTCCCATAGCCAACAAGCAATTCCATTGGGTTTTACATGTGTCATTGATCAAGACCTATTTCCATATTATTGCTATTTGCACTAGAGTGATCATTTAGAGTCTACATCCCCAATCATATCCCCATCAACCCATATGATCAAGCAGTTGTTTTTCTTCTGTGTTTTTACTCCCACTGTTCTTCCTCTGAATGTGGATAGTGTTCTTTCTCATAAGTCCCTCAGAATTGTCCTGGATCATTGCATTGCTGCTAATAGGAACTTCCCTATTAAGGGGCTTCCCCATTACATTTGATTGTACCACAGTGTATCTGTCTCTGTATATAAGGTTAATGTCTTCCTTTTGCCAATTATTCCTTTTGAATATTTTTAGATTCAGAGTAGATTTTAATTTGTAAAATTATTAAAAAGGACTAAGTTCCCAGAAAGACATTTATTTCCTACTTAGTTTTCCATATTTATATATATATATATATATACATACATATATATATATCATTTATCTTATTTGTTTTCTTATTATCTATCTCTGTCCCCCATTAGATCATGAGCTTCTTGAGAGGAGGAGCAATCTTTTGCCTTTCCTTGTATTCTCAGCATTTAGCATACTTTCTGGCACATAGTAGGGGGGACTTACTGACTGATTGACTGAATATGTTCTACATCATACACAAATGTTATACACAAATATGTAATATGAATATGTGAATATAGATTATATAGATGGTCCTGAAATGGATATAGACATAGATTAGAGAGAGATAGGAATCTCGCCAGAGGTACATGGCTATAGATATAGGTTAGATATAGACAAAGACTCTAAAAATATAGAGATTAAATATGGATGGGAATAAAGATAGAGATATATTTGGATATGGCCAAACCAGAAATTGGTTTTTCCTGACTGTATGAGTTTATCACAATGGTGTTATTTTTTCCTTCATTCTCAATTTGGTGGAGTGGGACTGAGAATGGGGCAAGGCAGAATTTTTTTCTGATGAAAAATAATAAAATTCCATTTTAAAAAAGACAAAGAAAATTGTAGATCAATTATCATCTTGCCAATTTTAGTGGACTCTCTTTTCTTTAAACCAATGCTCATAACTCTTTCTCAATTCAAGGTGAGCTGATAATGGAAGAAAAAGCATAGACTTATACATTTAGAGGTGGAAGGGACCACAGGAGCCTCTAATTCTACCCAAGGGTAAATGAAGCCCAGGGAGGTTAAGTAACTTGATCAAGGTAATCATGTTAGTAAGCATCAAATGTTGAATTTGAACTCATGTCCTCTGTCTTCAGAACCAGAGCTCTTAAATATAAATTATTTTGTGGACAGCTGTTATTCTCTTCCTTTTAGTTTCCTTCAAGCAAGACTAGAAAGTCTCTTTATCTCCACATTCTCTAAGAAGTCTTTCCCAGTCTTCTTAGTTTTAGTCTTTCCTCTGAAATTACCCTCATTATCATCCTTCATATAGCTTGTCTGTATGTAGCTGTTTACATGTTATGTCCCCCCTACCCAAATTTGACTGTGAGCTCCTTGAGTAAAAGGTCTGTTTTTTGCCTGTCTTTGTATCCCTAGTGTTTAGCCCTGTGCCTGGCATATAGTAGGCACTTAAGAAATTCTAATGAACTAACTGTGCTTCTGATCCTAATTCTGAGGTCCAACTCTCTCCCAGACCTGCTTTTCCTGACTCTTAAAGTATTTCAGAGCATGAGTTGGCAAAGGACTGTAGAGCAAGAACTCTAAGGACAACAGCTACCTCAGGGATGAAGCACATTCCTCCCAGGAGCATACTTCCTTGGGATTGGTACCTGAGGCAGAGGTCCACCCACCCTGCCCTAGTTATCACTCCAAGTTCCATAGGGAAACAAAATGATTTGCTTGACACTGTAGATTTTCAATGTATGTCCCTGCCTACAATCTAACTTAAGCTGGCTAGATAGGAAAGAAAAATAGCTGGATAATGTTAAAGAAGATGCACTAGATAGTTACAATGATATATTTTGAAGACTTTTTAGTTATAACATCATATTCCTATTCTTCCAACTTTTTATCTTTAATGTCCTCTTCTGAAGAAAAAAAGGTACACAAGAGGTAGCAGAAGGGGAAACCAGAATGCTATGATCTACACTACTGAATCCTATATTACATGAATTTTACTTAATAACATCCCGACCTATTTCCCATCAAGATAAATCATACAGAAAATATTTTACACGTTAGTTTTATTCCTCCCCACCAAAAAAATAAAAATCACTTCACCAGTTGCAGAAATAGAGACCAGAGATATTACACAACTACCAAAGGCAGGCTGAATCATCTTTGGAAAAGTCTAAACAGCAGTGCTAATTATTCGCAGGATAAAGTGGGCAGCTAGCAGAGCAAAGCTGGCCAGGCGCTACCAGGATCTTATTTGTTTTGCTTTTTTGTCTCTTTTTGAGCAAGGGACTCAGCCACAGACTGAAGCAGGGGTATTTAACTCAACTTCTTCTAGATGCCCTTTCTTCACTTTTATTTTCACAGGCCATTTTTTTAGAAAGAATTTTCTAGAAAAATGAAAAATCTGTCATATTAATTTTATGTGAATCAGTTGATGCAATTGTGAGATTTTTTCTTTTAAATAATTTTTCTATGCTGTCTCTATAAATCAAATCAGACTATGACACAATAAAATTGTCTATCCACTTCTTCTGAATATCAGTCCCATTAGGCCCATATTTCTAGCCTCTTCTAACCTAGCTATATGATGTGGGGAACTTCGATGAATCAAATTAAAAAATAGATAGATAGAAATATGGATGGATAAATAAATATATAGACAGAAATTAGAGATAGGGAGAGAGAGAGAGAGAGAGAGAGAGAGAGAGAGAGAGAGAGAGAGAGAGAGAGAGAGAGAGAGATGGAGGGATAGATGGATGTAAGAATAGATAGAGGGGGCAGCTAGGTGGCTCAGTGAATTGAGAACCAGGCCTAGAGATGGGAGGTCCTGAGTTCAAATCTGGTCTCAGACACTTCCCAGCTGTGTGACCCTGGGCAAGTCACTTGACCCCCATTGCCTAGCCCTTACCACTCTTCTGCCTTGGAGCCAATACACAGTATTGACTCCAAGAAGGAAGGGTAAGGGTTAAAAAAAAAGAATAGATAGATAGATAGATGGATTGATGGATGATAGATAGATGATGGAGAGATAGACAGGAATAGATAGATAAGTAGGCAAATAGAAAGAGATTAATAGACAGATAGAAGATAGAAAGACAGATGGATGGACAGAGGGAGATAGACAGGAGTAGATAGATAAAGGAGATAGAAAAACAGACTAACAGAGGAGATAGATAAGACAGAAAGAAACAGATATATATTAATAGGATCTTCTTGATTCCAAGTCCCACATTCTATCAATTGCATCACCTAGCTGCCTAGTAAAAAAGCACCTAATTGCCCTTTGATAAATTTAAATGAAATAACTATATCCTTGGGCACCAAAATATTTGGTAGATGTGTCTATTAAGCCATTGTTGGTAAAGGTCAAAAGATTGTGGAAATAAGAAAGGAACTGCAAAATTGGTGCAAAATTCCTTTATTTCATGTGGTTAATGAACTCAGTCAGGGGAATTCTTTTCACCTGAGTATGTTTTATCAAAGCATTTGATACATTTTTTCTTGCTAGTCTGGAGAGATGTCAAGTGCTGGTGTTTCTAATATGTATGTAAATAAATATATACATATACACACATACACATGCATATATACATACCTGTATACTATATCTGGGCATGTATATAGGCATGCATCTATACCTACACTTGCAATATACATATATGCATGCATATGCATACACACAGCACCACCACTCTGGTACAGGTCCTCATCCTCCCATACCTGAATTGTATTGCAAGAGCCTTCTGGTTGGTCTTCCTGTCTCAAGTCTCTCCCTGCTCAAATCCATTGTCTACATGTCGAAATCCAGTTCTGTCCAAGTTGCTCTCCTACTCAGCGCCCTCTTACTTCTGGGATCAAGCATAAAATGTTGCGTTTGGCATCCTAAACCCTTTTACAGTCCAGTTTCTTCTTAACTTCTGGGCTTCTTCTACTTGATTCCCTTCCGCATACTCTACAGTCCCCCAACATGGACAGAGTTTCTTGATGTTTGTCATGGAGGTCCTCCATATCCTGACTATGCCTTTTCACTATCAGCATCTAATACTTGGAATGCTCTCCCTTCTCATCTCCATTTCTTGGCTTACTTCAAGACAGGGCAAAACTCCCACCTTCTGTAGAAAGCATTTCTTAATCCACCACCCAATGGTAGTACATCTAGACCTAGAAGGGACTTCAGAATCCAATCCCCTGAGATTTACTTTTATACGGTGTGTATCTTCTTTTACAATTTTTTGCATGTTCCTTCCTCTATTAGAATGTGTACTCCTTGAGGGCAAGGACCATAGTTTAACCTTTCTTTTTATCCTTAGCCTTTAGGACCTGGCACATAGTTAATGCTTAATAAATATTTGTTGACTATACCAAATAAAGAGAGAATTGAAAAATGTTAAATTCAGCTGGGCAGCCAAGTGGCACAGTGAATAGAGTGCTGAACCTCTGTTTCCTCATCTATAAAATGATCTGGAGAAAGTAACAGCAAACCACTCCAGTGAACTGCCAAGAGAACTCCAAAATGGAGTCACAAAAAGTGACATGACTGAAACAACTAACCAATAGGAGAAAAGTTAAATTCAAAAGAGTGTGAAAGGGATGACACTTCCAACTGGGGGAATTAGGAGAACTTTGATTTGTAGGAGATATAATATTAAAACAGAGTCATAAAGTAAGAGCAGTTTATCTGAAAAATAACTCAGGGATTTTGAAATGGACTTTTTCAATACGAAAAAACAGAGGGTAAAATCAGAAGCAGTGAAAAGAGACTTGATGTGTGGAAAAACTTCTAATAATCAGAGATATAAGCAGAATGGATGGCAGTAGGGGATCCTGGGTCCTTCTTTATTAGCGATCTTTAAGCAGGGACTGGACGAGGTTGGACAAGCTAATTCAACTGATATATTATATAGTAGGGATACTTTTTCAGGTATAGGTTAGATTTACTGTCCACCAGCAAATCCATTCCAACACTAAATTCAGTGGTTCTATGATAAGTGTGTTATGCTCTTTACAAAGCAGTGAGTAGATCATTAAATACCCAAGAAGTGCTAAACACAGTTAAGTGCAATGAGGTCATACATGAGACAGAGAGATCACAGCAGGTCAAAAGGATCATAAATATCCCATGTTGCAGAGGGCTTTGTAGGCTCCTAAACAGTGATGGTATCTGCTAATAAATCCTCTATACCTTCAAAAATATGTCTGCTGTGTGGAACCGTCAACACACTAAAACTTGTTTATATGCTTTCCAGAGGACCAAACTAACCCAGCTTCTGTAAATCATCACTCTGGGTCTACTTCTTTTTTTTTTTCCCCCTCCTGATCCACTGTGAACTCTCACAAAACAAGATGGTTAGAACTATAAAACAGATGGGCACATGTTATGCTGTTGATTTGGATTTAGAAAAAAATTAAATGGGCAGGATATCCCATTCTCTGTGGTCAGTCTATGGAGGATGATAAAACTATAGTGCCATGGATCAAATAGTCATAACTGGGGAACTAGAAAAGACTTACCTTAGAGACTACCTATGCTAACCCCTTCAATTTAGATATTAAAAAATAGATAGATAGATAGATAGATAGATAGATTGACAGATGGATGGATGGGTGGATAGATAGATAGATAGATAGATAGATAGATAGATAGATAGATAGATAGATAGATAGATAGATAGATAGATATAGATAGATGATAGAACTAAAGTGCCATGGATCAAATAATCATAAATGATGTTTTTTTACATTTCATGAGGACTAGAGAAAGACTGGGCCAGCTATGATATGTCTGTTCCAGGAGATTCTACCTTCATTGCCTCATTCTGGGACTATAGTAATGGCCTTTCATTTGGTCTCCCTGCATCAATTCTCTCATTCCCATTCATCCTCCTCTCAGAGATCAAAGTCATTTTCCTGAAGAACATTTCTGATCATGTCATATCTTACCCACTCAACCCCTATTCAATAAACTCCAGTGGCTCCCCATTGCTTCTAAAATCAAATAGAAAACCTTCTGCTGGCTTTTAAAGCCTTTTATAACTAGGCTCTTTCTATATCTCTAGTCTTCTTAGACTTTATTTCCCCTCTGTATATTCTGTAAACTAGTGATACTGACCCCTATGCTCTTCATGCATAAGATACTCTATCTTTCAGCTCCATACATTTCCACCAACTATCCCCCAATACCTGTAATTTTCTCCTTATTTTCTCCATCTTCTGGCTTACACCCAACTAAATCCCATCTTCTATAAGAAGCTTTCTCCATCTCCCTTAATGCTAGTGCCTTACCTTTAAGACAACTTCCAATTTACCCTATACATACTTTGTTTGTATCTAGTTATTTGAATGTTGTCTTCTCCATTTGATTTTGAGCTCCTTGAGGTCAGGGACTATTTTTGGTTCTCTTTGTATTCCAAGAACTTAGCATAGCGACTGGCTCATAAAAGTTGCTTAATAAATGGTTATGAATGTAACTTAACCATCCATCATCCTTTCCTCTTATTACATTACCAGCCAACCATTTTTTCCAATCACTTTTTATCTTGGGAATATCTATTATGTCCCTTCTTATACGCAAGCCACTGCTGGTGAGTCTCTGAATTCAATTTATACTTTTAAAGTATCTATCTATTGTCCTTTGGGCCACCTAAAAATTTGATTCTTTAGAGGCATTGGTCCATCATTTACAATTATATAGCCATCACCAAGGGAATGTTGATATTGAAATGATGACTGCTTATGTGTATATATAGGGAAAGGATAGTTTGTCATCATAGAAAATGTTAATAAATCTCCACTTCTTTAGAAGAGATGGGCAACTTTGGGCATGGAATAATATATATATATATATATATATATATATATATATAATTCACCAAAGCAATGGACTTAATCACTGATTTTGCTAAACCATTTAAAAAATGTTTTACTTAAAAAAATTTTGGCACAAAGAGGAACTTGCCATGTAAGGGAGAGATTAGGGATATGTTAATAAAAGAAGGTGATATAAAAATAAACTAATTAAAATAAGCTGAAAAAAAGTGCCATGAAATTTCCCAGATGCAATCCAGTCTAACCAAGATTAGTTAAAGGAATCTATTAAGTGCTTATCATGTACAATGAGATTGGGAATGCAGCATTTAAACAGATGGGCATATTGAAGAGAGAGTGAGCCCTTAAAACTAGGGAGAACAAATAAAGAATTCTCATAGGAGGCACATTTGCTAGGATTGCTTGAAGAAAAGTTGATGTTTTAAGAGTCTGAACCTCTAAGACTACCTCCATTTTAGCCTATATATAGCTTCTTCAAACCTAGTTGTTCTCTGTTCAATTTTGAGCTCCTTGAAGGCAGGGGCTATTTTTGCTCCTCTTTGAATCCCTAGCACTTAGCAGAGTAACTGACCCATAATAGGTGCTCAATAAAAGGTTATTGATGGCATTTGACTATCCAGTAGCCTTTCCTTTTCTTACATTGCTGGACCACTCCTTTTTTCCCCCTCAAACAATGACTGGAAACAGAATTCAGAATTCAGGAAACCATGAATAGGATAGTTTGGTGGGAATGTAAAACTTTGTGAAGGACACTAATGTAAAGTAACTCTGAGAAGAGAGGCTGGCAACAGATTATTTAAAGTGAAGAGTTTATATTTTATTCTGAAGTCAACTGGGAGCATGGAAATTCTTAAACAGGAGGGTAGCATTGTTAACCTTGGGTTTTAGGAAGAATATTTTTTAGCCCTCGTGTTAATAGAGACCCTGATACATTTTTCAGGGGTTGGGGTGGGCTACAAAGATGCCACTACTGAGCCACTGATAAAAGAATATATGACAGTGAACTCTTTTTTAGGTTACACTGAATTATCTTCCTTCTAGTTCTCCTTATGACCGATGGCTTCATTCATAAGACAGCTAGCTGCCTGGGGTTAGCAGCAGTTCACACCAGGGTTATAATTCCTGACCACAGAATATTGCTGACCTACATGGAGGTCATATCTGTGACCTTGCTCTAATTAGCACCACATTTCTAATTACTGGACCTGATCACTTCCCTGAGATGCAGCTATATCAGTAGCCATCATTTCTCTAGCAACCACCATATTTCTACATCAGCTGCTATTTTCCCTACACCTTAATGCCATCTTTTCCTAAGTCTGGCATATTCTTTTTCTTAATTATTTGTTTGTTTGTTACATTAAAGTTCCCAAGCATCTTTTTCCCTCCCTCCTTCCCCTCCCCATGCTAGAGAAGGCATCTTGGCAAATATATATATATATATATATATATATATACATACATACTACATTTTGCTTATTTCTATTTATCAGATATTTTTCTAAAGGTGGGTATATAAAAGTTATTATTCAAAAAATGTTTCTTTTCTGCATATGATATTCTCTTGATTGTGGGGGTCCTTCCATGTTGTTTTTTAATTAACCTGTTTATTATTTATTACAATGCAGTAGTATTCAATCACAACCATAAGCCACATTTTTGATTAGCCATTTCCTAATTGATGGGCATATTCTGGTATATTTGAATACATTAATAGGAAAATGTGTTCAAATCCCAATCTAACATTTTCTCAATTCCATTGTTGGCTTGCTATTATCACATTATACTTAAGACTCCACATCTGTTCTTTTAATCTCATTCTATAATCCGGTGACATTGATGGACACACAGTACTCTTTTAAACAGTTTCCTTTATCCATTGTCAAATTCTGACATTCCTTAAAACATGAACCATGGTTTAATTAAAACCGAATGGAAGTAATGGTAGTAAATAAACAGATAAAGATAGACCTAGAGAAAGAGAAAGAGGAAGAGAGGAGAGAGAGAGAGAGAGAGAAAGAGAGAGAGAGAGAGAGAGGGCGGGGGGCAGAGAGAGACAGAGAGAATAAATAGGTTTATGATTTTTGATTTGTTTCTTTTTTTAACAAAGAAAAAATATTTGAAAAAGCTCCATATTAGCAAACCACATGGATGATTTCTAATGAAATCATTTCCTTTGTGGCCAGTTAAGGAAAGATCATCACCCTTCCTTTATTGTTTTGTTCATGAGCTAAGACCAGTCTGACAAGAGAGACAACCAAGGGTCAGACATGATAATCTGCAAGAAATAAAGAAGTGAAATATTAGAATGATTCAATGCTCCCTTTTCTTCATGCTAAAGATTTTTAACCCAAGGATTACCTGAATAAAATTCTCAGAGGGAACAAAAAATTATTCTATGAAAACTGAAACCAGCATAGACTTTGTCCTGGAAGATTGATAATAATACAATTTCAGAAGTTCTGAATCAATAATTATTTTCTTTCTTCTCTCTGTCTCCACTCTCTTTCTTTTTCTTTTTTCTGTCTTTTCCCCTCTCTTTTTTTCTGTCTCTGTTTCTATTTCTCTGTATTTCTTTGTATTTCTGTCTTTGCCTCTTCACCACTTTCTCTCTGTGTCTGTCTCTGTGTCTCTGTCTCTCTCTCACACACACACAGAAAGAGAGAGAGAGAGAGAGAGAATTTGAAAGAAACAATAGGCTCAAAGACCTTCCCTAGCCTTATATGTCAATAAGAAACCATTTGAAATGTACAGCAATACAATCCCAAAGTGTGACTCCTTTCCCTTCATTGTTTGTAGTTACTACTAATAACTGAAATAAAGACTTTCCAAACCTGAGCCAAAAGATTCCAATTGGCTACTTTCTTTTCATGTAGATAACAAGGAGTGTTCTCCATTTGGAAAACAGATGAGGCTTACTCTTCCCAGACTAATCCTCCTGTTTGTCTAAGATCTCCCTCTACTCTGCTTATCCCTTTTAATTTCAAAAACAGTATGTTATTTGGTTTTCAGATCTCTTTTTCTTGACCCCCTCCAATAGAGATAAAAGGAAAGCAACAGCAGGATCTTCAGTATAAATCCTGCTTCATTTGAGGACATAGCAGAAAAATAGTCCCAGAAAGCAAATGCTTTTGATTTCTAAAAGCTTCTCATTTAATGAGGAGATTGGGTCCCTTTACACTGATCTTGTAATAGAAATGACACATGCTGTTGATGGGGATGCTGATGGGAAAACCCTGACCATTGGAATAAGATTCTGAATATACTCAGGGGCAGATTGTTAAATAACACAGCATGTGAGAGCCAGGGGAAACATTTAATAAAGCTACATATGGCACATTACTTTTATTCCTCTGTATTCAATAGTGAGTTAGACTATGATTAGTAAGGGGGAAAAAAGAAAGGATTAAAAGCAAAAACACAGGCCTTCTGTGATTTCTAAGAGATATTCACCAAGGTACGTGAGAAGAAACAATGCATAATTGAATGAACCCCATGGTCACCCACGATTAATCACATATATGAAATTAAGAATTGAAAAGAGGCACTCTCTTAACCACTGGGATGAATGAACTACTTCATAGTTCATTTCTTTGTTTAGATATTTGCACAGCTGATTGCTGTGCAACCAACTGGACTAGAAGACAATCCAATTCCATTTTTAATAAGAAGAGAAAAAAACCAGACTCATGGTACCACTAATCTCGATCTTTTGGCCCTTCAAGTGACTGAATAGGATCACATGCAGGGTGCTCTACTCTGGCAGTAATTAGCCATGGCTGATTTGTTTTGACATATACAAACATGGTTTGAGTTATAATTCCTATATTCCTATAAAAGCCATCCTCTCTCCTAAATAAACTGGGAGCAATAAGCACATACAGTTGAAGTCAATGACAAACGTCTTCTCATTAGAGGGACAAAGATGAAATTGGAGGATGCTGGAGCCAGAAGAGATCTTAGAAATGATTTCATCCAACCCCTTCATTTTGTAGATGAGGTTCAGAGAAGTCAACAACTGTTTAATGGCAGAAACTTTTGATGACAGCAGAACCCCTCATTGATCTCTTGCCTTCCTAAAGTGCTTCCAGTTGGTACCACACAGTCTCTCAGTTAATATATCATATCTTACATAGTGGTTGAAACAAGTGGCATTGGAGAAACTGGGTTAAAGCTCTGGCTAGCTGCCTTCTGGGGACTCCAGTTGCCAGTACATAAGTGGGAATTGGGATAAAGATCACTAGAGTCTATGATCACATATGAAAACTGTTTGCTGCTGTGTCATACATACTCGTTTCATCCCTCTGACTAGGCTGGGTTTAGCAGGGTCTTTGTCTTTGAGTGGTCCTGTGTGCAATATTGTTGTGGCAGTTTGTCGTTCATTTTTGAAGAGAACCAATGATACCAGGGGGAGATATTTGACTTATTCAGGAACTGGATTTAAATGAGGCAGAGTTGGAAAAAGCAGTCGCGCTCTCTCTTCCAGAGTCATCAAAGTGTAGGGACAAGCCAAAAGTCAGAATGATTGGCAATGGTCTGGGATGCAGTGGGTGGTCAGGGCATCTTCTAGGTCTGATGAAGTTCCTGCTTCAGCCACCTTCATAGCCATTGACACCTGTGTCTAATATAGCACCTCACTCAATGTGGAATATAGAATAAATCCCCAGCGAAAAGCTCACTAATGTTTGCTGGTCATATTCCACAATCCAAATCATGACCTTCTGCCCCTGCTCCCTTCCTTCTCCCCATGAAGCCCACAATTAAACATAATGAAATCAAAATAGGATTGTTTCAGCTAAACAATAAGTGCTAATTCTTGTTCCAGATCTGATCATTTAAAAACTCTACCATATGTTGAATACATTTAATAGCCCTCTAAAAAGGGATTCACTTTCCTAAAATCAAAATTTAACACTTACTTAAAGTTGCAAAAATTCTGGCTTTTGAGAACTGGGTTCAATTTCTGACTCTGTTACTTGTTCCCTGTGTGGCCTTGGGTAAGTCATTTCATTTCACTGGGCCTCAGTTTCCCCATCCATAAAATGATGTGGTGGAACTTAGTGTCCTCTGAACTTAATGTCCTCTGAAATACAAAGTACAGCATAATTAGAAGGATTCCAGTTAGATATTTTCCCTACCTTATTGAGCTATGATTTCTTTGGCGGTAATCTGTTAGTCATCGATTTTTCAAAGTAATTTACAGATGCTGATCCTGAAAAGGAATGGCCTCAATGACCCAGCATAATTGTAGAGAGCAATTTGCTTATCTAGGCCAATAGACTGACTTCCTTCAAATACTCTGAAACATTAACCATCTAGGAAATCAGAAATAGCATGAGAAAAAAATGGAAAAGAGAAAGCAATTTCAAAGAAGGCAAAGGAAGAATGATTTTCACCTGACCTACATTTGAAATTAAACTATCCTATGGCAGCAATTGTAGAGTGATTGTTTTTTTTTTTTTGCAAGAGCATCTTGTAAATTTAAAAGAGAATAATTTATTTGCTTGTTGGTTACATAAAAATCTCCAGGTATCTCCCTTCCCCTCCCCCCTTTCTGAATTAGAGGATGATAAATTCAAATTTTCCTATATATATGGGATAATACTTTAATTATAACTGCCATTTGTAGAATGCTTTGAAGTCTGAAAAGGGACTTACATTTCCTCATGTTAGTCTCTCTACTGCCCTTCTAGGCTACTCACCAGCCCAATTCCACTACTGATTGGCATTAGAGCTTTCAATTGCCCCATTTCTGATCTGGACCAGTTTACGCCCATTTAGGTGAACTGGTGACCCTCCATATACTGATGCCTAATAGGGAGGATACCCAGTCAGCTTTTGCCCACTATTGCTCAGAACTCCTGAACTCAAGAGAGCCACCATTATCTGTATCACTGGTACCTGAGATTATATAGGCAGTGGACAATCAACCCAGCTTTGTGGCTTTTTAAATGAACTTTTTATTACAGGTTTAATCTTTCAATCTATGTCAGTTATTTCACCAAACATATATTGAGTACCTACCACATGCAAGGCTCTGAGCTGGGGTTGAAAAAACAGAAAACAAACCAACAACCCCTCCCCATACTCCGATTCCCTGAAGGAGTTTTCACCCCAGAGCTTCCCTTTGCTCCTCATACCTAGTTTCTCTCAAAACGTAAATCAAATGCTACCTTCTAGACTAGACCTGTCTTC